>NC_056627.2:320802109-321102109 GCF_002870075.4 Lactuca sativa | reverse complement strand
ATATGATATATGTGCTTTATGTGTTAGAGTATTTGTATTATGTGTTATATATGTGTATGGGCCGGAAGGCAATTATCTTATGGGCCGGAAGGCAATTATCTTATGGGCCGGAAGGCGATACTATTACGGGCCGGAAGGCAATGTTATGTGGACCGAAAGGTCCGGGCCGGAAGGCAATGTTATGTGGACCGAAAGGTCCGGGCCGGAAGGCGTATGTGCGTAAGGTATATTGGGGAACTCACTAAGCTTCGTGCTTACGTTGTTTATGTTATGTTGTTTCAGGTTCTTACAGTAACGCGGGATGGCAACGGTTCGATTGTACACACCGAAGAAAGAGTTGTGTTTTGGAGGATCCTGGTCTTCTGTTATAATGAAAATGAATCTATGTTTTGTAATTCGAATGTGAATAAGATTTTAAAACAAGTGTTTTTAATATTAAACTGATTATTTAAATAAAAATTTTGTTTTTGGAAATCACGGTGTTACAAATTGGTATCAGAGCCTTGGTTTGAGGGATTCGGACGCGCCTACGGGTAAATCTGGACTCAAACTGAGGAGGTAAGAAAAAGTTTTCCAAATAAATGGTTTTCTAAAAGTGAATAAGAGTTCAAAGAGAAAGCAAGAAAGAGCAGTGTGTACAATCAGCCAGAGCCAGACGGTGATTTCCCAAAATACCCTTACTTTTGTATTATGAAATGTCTATTATGCACTTTATGAGGTATTATTGCATGCTAGAGACAGGCTAGGTAATTCACATCTTAGGACTAGAGTGGCCTGATTTGTGATGCCTTAGTCTAGGGTTTGCTGTTATATGTGCGTTATGCTTTTGTGTGTATGTGATGAGTGAGAGTATCTAGTTAGAACGCACAAGGGGTAAAGCTACGGGGTACAGAGGTACTTCCGAGGATGAGCCGAGAAGGTGGAGCTACCACAGATGGGGAGTCCTATGTATGCTTCAATGCTCGAATGCTGCTTGCTTTGTGCTTTGTGGAGTTATCGATGATAGGAGTCAGCTACCAAGTGAGTATGACGATACTCAGGAGGTAGAGGGCTGGCATCATTAGGAACTCTTCAGCAGCTGATAGCAAAGAAGTGGGAGGACAGCAGAAGGGACTAGGGAGTAAACCTAGCCAGATGAGTGCGCTGGTAGAGTAGAGGATTTCGCTGGAAAGCGAGCACGCGCGATGAGATGGGTGAAAGAGCAGGTTTATCAGCTACTTAGGAACTCTGGGATGGTCCGTGTGGAAAGTATGGGTAGATGTGGCAGGTAGTATGGGCCCGTACTACTGAAAGCAGAGGACCCATACTTGATACAGGGGGCATTTTGAAGGTCCTAAGGAACAGATTGAGGAGTGATGTTATGGTTCGAATACCATACATCGGAGCGGATACAGAGTGATGTTATGGTCAGGGTACAATACATCGGAACAGTTTGAGATAGATGTTGTGGTTCGAGTGCTATACATTGGAGCAGATTGAGGAGTGGTGTTATGGTTCAGGTACCATACACCGAAGCATGTTGAGGAGGGATGTCATGGGATGAGTACCATGATTCGTAGTGGATGATGCTTGTGGCTATCTTGTTATCCGGTTATCGATCGGACGAGCACGAGCGAGCGGGATGCGAGGATTCGCGAGATCCGGCGTGATGAGGTTGCTGCATTGTTGCGGGCTGAGTCGCCAGAATTGTTTGGGTCGATCAGGACCACTATGATTGAAGTAGTTTGATGAGCGATATGCGGCTTTCGCAGAGACGGCTGCCGCGGCTGTTACAGCGGCTGTAGCAACGGCAAAGAAAGGGGCTAGTCGGGGTTTTCAGTATCGGGATTTCTATTATGCGAAGCCTCCCACATTCGATGGAGTTCAGGACTCGATTGTTGCTACGAGATGGTTATCGGACATGGAGGGGTGTTTCTCCACGAGTTATGCCCTGCTGATCAGAGGGTGGGGTGTGCTCTGAACCTGTTGAGGCTCGGGGCGAAGGATTGGTGGAGATTGACCACGAGGTCATTTTCCGATGCGCAGAGGGCTGCGGTTTCATGGGATCAATTCAGAGGGATGTTCGGTACTCGCTATGTTCCGCGGGATGAAAAGGAGAAATTGGCTCGGAAGTTCCTTAAGCTGAAGCAGGATTTGGAGTCGATGACTGAGAGCACCGGGATGTTTATTGAGAGGGCGATGTTTTGCCCTGAGTTCGCTTCGGAGCAGGCTCAGATGTCCCGATATCCGAGTACGCTCAAGGGGGGGTATCAGACAGTTCGTGCCTGCGCAGAGGCGCGAGACCGTGTTGGTATCGCAGGAGGCCGCCATGTGGCGTGAGTTAGAGGTTGAGTTGCAGTTGCGTGAGATGAGGCAGGCCCCGATGCAGTCGCAGTCGGCGCCGAAACGGTCCATGACCGTAGACGTTAGAATGGGGGATCGGAGCGGTCACACTTGTGGAAAGTGTGAGAGAGATGGCACCGGAGCTTGTTGGCCCAGTGGTGCATGCCGCAAGTGCGGAAAGGAGGGGCACTGTGCACGGGATAGTTGGCAGTCAGTGCCAATTCGGGATTTGAGGAGGACAGGATGAAGCGGAGCCCCAGAGGGCTCAGGGTCGTGTTTATCTGCGTGCGACAGAGGGAGACGGAGCAGTGCCGGAGACAGCTGCGGGTATGATGCTTTCATGATGTCTTAATTGTCTGGCATTGATTTGGCGTATTGTTTGTGCTGGTATCTTGTATGGATTTCGATGCGGTATTCGTTGTTTCGCGGGTCTGGCATAGTTATGGATTGGTGCTTCAGGTTTTCGCTTTGGCATTCGTTATTCCCTGATGGTTGGGTATGGTTATAATTGGTGTTTTAGTGTCAGTAGTCTTGTGCGGTTTTCGATGTGGTGTTCATCCTTTGGGCAGAGTGTGAGTTTGGTTATGGGTTATTGTCGAGGATTCCGTTGGTTATCGTTCGTGGGGGTTGTTAGGGGAGATGCGGCACTGGGTTGATTGACGGGTAGCATCTACAGTCGGGGAGTGGACGATTGAAGGGCTAGATTCTTGTGAGTGGGTTGATCAGGGAGGAGGTGTGTTTTGCTGGGGGTTGCTTGTGCTTGTGGGAAGCAGTCAGTGTGTAATTGTTCTCTTTGTACAGGATTGTTCTGTAAGGTCGTTAATGACGACCGGTGGCAGTTAGTCAGTGCTTTAGTGGGGGAGAATTGTAAAATTCTCCGGGAGATCGATGAGTATGTAAGGGTGCTTAGCTGTTGGGATTCAGCAGTGTTTGTCAGCGCAAAGTATAGGCCGACGAGAGCGAGTGCTGAGTGTGCGGGGCGAGATACAGACCTAGGGCAGTTGATTGTGGAGGCCTGAGAGGAGGTCGGGATCAAGCTTGAGTAAGTAATCGGAATTTTGCGATCAGAGTATTGGTACGTTTGAGGTACGTGATGGGTTGTACTGCATTAATCCCACGGGATTATGTTGTGCATGTTTCTAGAGCTGGAACCGGAAGGTTCCCAGAGTTAGAACCTGAGGGTTCGCAGAGTTTGGGTGTACGGACCCACAGAGATATAGCCTCGAGTGGCTAGTATGTGTTATGAGAGTCGGTCCAGTCATACTGGAGACTCTGTTGGTATTGCTGGATTAGCTCGGGATTTGCGGATCGCGTATGTTGCAGTGTGATTGCATTGGAAGGTCTGGCCCCGGGTTATTGATCTTGTTTAGCGGAGGCAGTGATTTTGATGAGTGGAGAGAGTGCGTGGGATTGAGAGCCCCTGCAATGAGAACCAGAGTATGTGAATAGCAGTTACGCAAAAAGGGTGGTGTCGCTTGGGGCGAGCACCGTGGCACTGGTTGGAGTGGCATTATGTTCAAGAGAGTTCCGTAGAAAAGGAAAAGAGGAGGGTATGTAACTCCGAAGGGGGTGCAAGTTCATGAAAGTGAAAGCTGCAGAGCAGAGTTATGGTTAGAGTATTTCGAGTATGGTTTTGAGCATCGTGTTCGCGGCAGTGGAGTAGGAACCCATCCGGTTGGGATGTCTGTTGAGGCTCAGAAGGGATGCATGGAGAGAGAAAATCTTAAATTCTCAGTGTGAATCTGGTCAGAGTGTAGGGTGGATGTAGTGGTTCATCTTGGGAGATGTTCGAGGATATCATCAGTGTATCGGGTCTTTCCACCTGCGGGTGTTGGGACTAGTTCAGTAGGTGTATGTGATGGCAAGAGGGAACTTGTGAGAGTTGATCTGAGAGGGAGGACGGATCTCTCAGTCGGTCCGGAATGGACAAAGTGTGCTTTGGATCGGGGATCCGGTGGTTCAGGGTTTCCTAACCCTTATGGGTTGAGTGATCGTTGAGATTTGGAGCAGAGTGCATCGTGGGTAATTTCCGATTACAGAGAGTGATGAGCAGTTCAGAGTTCGTACTTTAGTTGACAAAGCAGACTCAGCAGGTTAAAGAGAGTTAGTGATCGTCTAGAGTTAACAGGAAAGTTATGCAGGCAGACGCCGTTACGAGCATGTGATTCAGGTCAGCGACTTCGTATTTCTGATGGGGTGCTTCGATTTAGGAAGAGGGGTAAATGGGGGGCCCCGGTATGTTGGGTCTTTTCGTGAAGGTGCGAAGGTAGGAAGGGTGGCATATCGTTTGGAGCTGTCAACGGAACTGGGACGGATCCATGACACTGGTATGTGTCGCAGTTGAAGAGGTGTATAGCGGATGAGTCAGCAGTGGTTCTACTAGAGAACGATTAGGTGGATGCGAGCCTGTGTTACGTCGAGAGGCCAGTGGCCGTCGGAGATCGGAAGATCAAGGTTCTGAGGAACAAGGAGGTACCTCTGGTATTGGTTCAGTAGCGGTCTCGGGAGAGATCGGTAGTGTCAAGGGAAGCCGAAACGTGAGATGCGGGAGCAGCAGCCAGAGCTATTTTCAGAGTGAGACTTCGAGGGCGAAGTCTAATTCTAGTGGGGGAGAATTGTAACAGCCCAAAATCTCAAGTATTGTTAAATTGCATTTTGGGGGTGTTTTAAAGGGGAGACTCGACGAGTCGGAGCCAGACTCGCCGAGTAGGGTCGCAGGTTTGGTCGCGGGTTCACGACTGGACTCGACGAGTCCAGATATGGACTCGGCGAGTCGACGCTGTTCAGCGGAAACCCTAGCCGTTTCGTATTGGGTCGTATATAAGGGTTGTTATGTCGTCATTTCACGTCTTTTGGCCGATTGTGGAGAACCCTAAACGACTGTGGCATCTAGAGCAAACTTGAAGGCCATTATTGACTTTGAAGGAATTGTGGTGCAAGAAGAGGAAGGATTTTGGCCAAAGGAAGAGCAAGGGGGTCGAGTTCTGAGGTTTGGGGACACAGAGAGTACGTTTTCAGGTTATGTTTCGGATCATTCCTGTTATTTTGGATGTGTACACGAATTTAGGGTTTATGAAACCCATTTGGGATTAGATGGATTGTTGTGTTACTATCCAACGTTTATAACCCTGTATTAGTACCCTTAGAGGTCCAGAAGGTCCTATGTTTGTATATTCGGGAAAATATGCATCTCAGGAAGCAGTTTGATCGACTGCATGGCGTGGACTCGCCGAGTCGGATGATCAGACTCGGCGAGTAGCTTGAAGATTCACTGGGACTCGCCGAGTTGTTCTTCAGACTCGGCGAGTGGAGTCGGGGTGGCCCCGCGATTCTTCCAGGAGTGACTCGTCGAGTCAAAGAGGATACTCGACGAGTAGAAGGGGAATCTTAGAGGATTGAAGGACGACCAGACTCGCCGAGTCGCCAGGGAACTCGCCGAGTCCAGTCGAGCTGACAATGGACTGTTGACCAGAGTTGACTGGTGTGATTTCTTAGGGTCAGTTAACGTGGAAGATAGAAGTATTAATAAGGGATATATGATGTTACAGGGAGCTTGTAGCTCGGAGGATCAAGTGCAAGGGATTTTAGGAGTTGCTATCTTCCAGTGTCCGCGAGGTGAGTCTTCTCACTATACTTCACCCAGAAGGGTTTGATTGTGTGACCGGAAGGTCAAGTATGTTATGTGTTATGTTTATATGCTATAAATGGAAAGTTAGCTGCTACGCGTGATATACATGCTTATATATGGGCCGGAAGGCAAGGTATTATGTGACAGAAAGGTCAGGTATGATATATGGTGTATGTGCTTTATGTGTTGGAATATGTTACGGGCCGGAAGGCAGGTTGATATATGATATATGTGCTTTATGTGTTAGAGTATTTGTATTATGTGTTATATATGTGTATGGGCCGGAAGGCAATTATCTTATGGGCCGGAAGGCAATTATCTTATGGGCCGGAAGGCGATACTATTACGGGCCGGAAGGCAATGTTATGTGGACCGAAAGGTCCGGGCCGGAAGGCAATGTTATGTGGACCGAAAGGTCCGGGCCGGAAGGCGTATGTGCGTAAGGTATATTGGGGAACTCACTAAGCTTCGTGCTTACGTTGTTTATGTTATGTTGTTTCAGGTTCTTACAGTAACGCGGGATGGCAACGGTTCGATTGTACACACCGAAGAAAGAGTTGTGTTTTGGAGGATCCTGGTCTTCTGTTATAATGAAAATGAATCTATGTTTTGTAATTCGAATGTGAATAAGATTTTAAAACAAGTGTTTTTAATATTAAACTGATTATTTAAATAAAAATTTTGTTTTTGGAAATCACGGTGTTACAAATTGGTATCAGAGCCTTGGTTTGAGGGATTCGGACGCGCCTACGGGTAAATCTGGACTCAAACTGAGGAGGTAAGAAAAAGTTTTCCAAATAAATGGTTTTCTAAAAGTGAATAAGAGTTCAAAGAGAAAGCAAGAAAGAGCAGTGTGTACAATCAGCCAGAGCCAGACGGTGATTTCCCAAAATACCCTTACTTTTGTATTATGAAATGTCTATTATGCACTTTATGAGGTATTATTGCATGCTAGAGACAGGCTAGGTAATTCACATCTTAGGACTAGAGTGGCCTGATTTGTGATGCCTTAGTCTAGGGTTTGCTGTTATATGTGCGTTATGCTTTTGTGTGTATGTGATGAGTGAGAGTATCTAGTTAGAACGCACAAGGGGTAAAGCTACGGGGTACAGAGGTACTTCCGAGGATGAGCCGAGAAGGTGGAGCTACCACAGATGGGGAGTCCTATGTATGCTTCAATGCTCGAATGCTGCTTGCTTTGTGCTTTGTGGAGTTATCGATGATAGGAGTCAGCTACCAAGTGAGTATGACGATACTCAGGAGGTAGAGGGCTGGCATCATTAGGAACTCTTCAGCAGCTGATAGCAAAGAAGTGGGAGGACAGCAGAAGGGACTAGGGAGTAAACCTAGCCAGATGAGTGCGCTGGTAGAGTAGAGGATTTCGCTGGAAAGCGAGCACGCGCGATGAGATGGGTGAAAGAGCAGGTTTATCAGCTACTTAGGAACTCTGGGATGGTCCGTGTGGAAAGTATGGGTAGATGTGGCAGGTAGTATGGGCCCGTACTACTGAAAGCAGAGGACCCATACTTGATACAGGGGGCATTTTGAAGGTCCTAAGGAACAGATTGAGGAGTGATGTTATGGTTCGAATACCATACATCGGAGCGGATACAGAGTGATGTTATGGTCAGGGTACAATACATCGGAACAGTTTGAGATAGATGTTGTGGTTCGAGTGCTATACATTGGAGCAGATTGAGGAGTGGTGTTATGGTTCAGGTACCATACACCGAAGCATGTTGAGGAGGGATGTCATGGGATGAGTACCATGATTCGTAGTGGATGATGCTTGTGGCTATCTTGTTATCCGGTTATCGATCGGACGAGCACGAGCGAGCGGGATGCGAGGATTCGCGAGATCCGGCGTGATGAGGTTGCTGCATTGTTGCGGGCTGAGTCGCCAGAATTGTTTGGGTCGATCAGGACCACTATGATTGAAGTAGTTTGATGAGCGATATGCGGCTTTCGCAGAGACGGCTGCCGCAGCTGTTACAGCGGCTGTAGCAACGGCAAAGAAAGGGGCTAGTCGGGGTTTTCAGTATCGGGATTTCTATTATGCGAAGCCTCCCACATTCGATGGAGTTCAGGACTCGATTGTTGCTACGAGATGGTTATCGGACATGGAGGGGTGTTTCTCCACGAGTTATGCCCTGCTGATTAGAGGGTGGGGTGTGCTCTGAACCTGTTGAGGCTCGGGGCGAAGGATTGGTGGAGATTGACCACGAGGTCATTTTCCGATGCGCAGAGGGCTGCGGTTTCATGGGATCAATTCAGAGGGATGTTCAGTACTCGCTATGTTCCGCGGGATGAAAAGGAGAAATTGGCTCGGAAGTTCCTTAAGCTGAAGCAGGATTTGGAGTCGATGACTGAGAGCACCGGGATGTTTATTGAGAGGGCGATGTTTTGCCCTGAGTTCGCTTCGGAGCAGGCTCAGATGTCCCGATATCCGAGTACGCTCAAGGGGGGGTATCAGACAGTTCGTGCCTACGCAGAGGCGCGAGACCGTGTTGGTATCGCAGGAGGCCGCCATGTGGCGTGAGTTAGAGGTTGAGTTGCAGTTGCGTGAGATGAGGCAGGCCCCGATGCAGTCGCAGTCGGCGCCGAAACGGTCCATGACCGTAGACGTTAGAATGGGGGATCGGAGCGGTCACACTTGTGGGAAGTGTGAGAGAGATGGCACCGGAGCTTGTTGGCCCAGTGGTGCATGCCGCAAGTGCGGAAAGGAGGGGCACTGTGCACGGGATAGTTGGCAGTCAGTGCCAATTCGGGATTTGAGGAGGACAGGATGAAGCGGAGCCCCAGAGGGCTCAGGGTCGTGTTTATCTGCGTGCGACAGAGGGAGACGGAGCAGTGCCGGAGACAGCTGCGGGTATGATGCTTTCATGATGTCTTAATTGTCTGGCATTGATTTGGCGTATTGTTTGTGCTGGTATCTTGTATGGATTTCGATGCGGTATTCGTTGTTTCGCGGGTCTGGCATGGTTATGGATTGGTGCTTCAGGTTTTCGCTTTGGCATTCGTTATTCCCTGATGGTTGGGTATGGTTATAATTGGTGTTTTAGTGTCAGTAGTCTTGTGCGGTTTTCGATGTGGTGTTCATCCTTTGGGCAGAGTGTGAGTTTGGTTATGGGTTATTGTCGAGGATTCCGTTGGTTATCGTTCGTGGGGGTTGTTAGGGGAGATGCGGCACTGGGTTGATTGACGGGTAGCATCTACAGTCGGGGAGTGGACGATTGAAGGGCTAGATTCTTGTGAGTGGGTTGATCAGGGAGGAGGTGTGTTTTGCTGGGGGTTGCTTGTGCTTGTGGGAAGCAGTCAGTGTGTAATTGTTCTCTTTGTACAGGATTGTTCTGTAAGGTCGTTAATGACGACCGGTGGCAGTTAGTCAGTGCTTTAGTGGGGGAGAATTGTAAAATTCTCCGGGAGATCGATGAGTATGTAAGGGTGCTTAGCTGTTGGGATTCAGCAGTGTTTGTCAGCGCAAAGTATAGGCCGACGAGAGCGAGTGCTGAGTGTGCGGGGCGAGATACAGACCTAGGGCAGTTGATTGTGGAGGCCTGAGAGGAGGTCGGGATCAAGCTTGAGTAAGTAATCGGAATTTTGCGATCAGAGTATTGGTACGTTTGAGGTACGTGATGGGTTGTACTGCATTAATCCCACGGGATTATGTTGTGCATGTTTCTAGAGCTGGAACCGGAAGGTTCCCAGAGTTAGAACCTGAGGGTTCGCAGAGTTTGGGTGTACGGACCCACAGAGATATAGCCTCGAGTGGCTAGTATGTGTTATGAGAGTCGGTCCAGTCATACTGGAGACTCTGTTGGTATTGCTGGATTAGCTCGGGATTTGCGGATCGCGTATGTTGCAGTGTGATTGCATTGGAAGGTCTGGCCCCGGGTTATTGATCTTGTTTAGCGGAGGCAGTGATTTTGATGAGTGGAGAGAGTGCGTGGGATTGAGAGCCCCTGCAATGAGAACCAGAGTATGTGAATAGCAGTTACGCAAAAAGGGTGGTGTCGCTTGGGGCGAGCACCGTGGCACTGGTTGGAGTGGCATTATGTTCAAGAGAGTTCCGTGGAAAAGGAAAAGAGGAGGGTATGTAACTCCGAAGGGGGTGCAAGTTCATGAAAGTGAAAGCTGCAGAGCAGAGTTATGGTTAGAGTATTTCGAGTATGGTTTTGAGCATCGTGTTCGCGGCAGTGGAGTAGGAACCCATCCGGTTGGGATGTCTGTTGAGGCTCAGAAGGGATGCATGGAGAGAGAAAATCTTAAATTCTCAGTGTGAATCTGGTCAGAGTGTAGGGTGGATGTAGTGGTTCATCTTGGGAGATGTTCGAGGATATCATCAGTGTATCGGGTCTTTCCACCTGCGGGTGTTGGGACTAGTTCAGTAGGTGTATGTGATGGCAAGAGGGAACTTGTGAGAGTTGATCTGAGAGGGAGGACGGATCTCTCAGTCGGTCCGGAATGGACAAAGTGTGCTTTGGATCGGGGATCCGGTGGTTCAGGGTTTCCTAACCCTTATGGGTTGAGTGATCGTTGAGATTTGGAGCAGAGTGCATCGTGGGTAATTTCCGATTACAGAGAGTGATGAGCAGTTCAGAGTTCGTACTTTAGTTGACAAAGCAGACTCAGCAGGTTAAAGAGAGTTAGTGATCGTCTAGAGTTAACAGGAAAGTTATGCAGGCAGACGCCGTTACGAGCATGTGATTCAGGTCAGCGACTTCGTATTTCTGATGGGGTGCTTCGATTTAGGAAGAGGGGTAAATGGGGGGCCCCGGTATGTTGGGTCTTTTCGTGAAGGTGCGAAGGTAGGAAGGGTGGCATATCGTTTGGAGCTGTCAACGGAACTGGGACGGATCCATGACACTGGTATGTGTCGCAGTTGAAGAGGTGTATAGCGGATGAGTCAGCAGTGGTTCTACTAGAGAACGATTAGGTGGATGCGAGCCTGTGTTACGTCGAGAGGCCAGTGGCCGTCGGAGATCGGAAGATCAAGGTTCTGAGGAACAAGGAGGTACCTCTGGTATTGGTTCAGTAGCGGTCTCGGGAGAGATCGGTAGTGTCAAGGGAAGCCGAAACGTGAGATGCGGGAGCAGCAGCCAGAGCTATTTTCAGAGTGAGACTTCGAGGGCGAAGTCTAATTCTAGTGGGGGAGAATTGTAACAGCCCAAAATCTCAAGTATTGTTAAATTGCATTTTGGGGGTGTTTTAAAGGGGAGACTCGACGAGTCGGAGCCAGACTCGCCGAGTAGGGTCGCAGGTTTGGTCGCGGGTTCACGACTGGACTCGACGAGTCCAGATATGGACTCGGCGAGTCGACGCTGTTCAGCGGAAACCCTAGCCGTTTCGTATTGGGTCGTATATAAGGGTTGTTATGTCGTCATTTCACGTCTTTTGGCCGATTGTGGAGAACCCTAAACGACTGTGGCATCTAGAGCAAACTTGAAGGCCATTATTGACTTTGAAGGAATTGTGGTGCAAGAAGAGGAAGGATTTTGGCCAAAGGAAGAGCAAGGGGGTCGAGTTCTGAGGTTTGGGGACACAGAGAGTACGTTTTCAGGTTATGTTTCGGATCATTCCTGTTATTTTGGATGTGTACACGAATTTAGGGTTTATGAAACCCATTTGGGATTAGATGGATTGTTGTGTTACTATCCAACGTTTATAACCCTGTATTAGTACCCTTAGAGGTCCAGAAGGTCCTATGTTTGTATATTCGGGAAAATATGCATCTCAGGAAGCAGTTTGATCGACTGCATGGCGTGGACTCGCCGAGTCGGATGATCAGACTCGGCGAGTAGCTTGAAGATTCACTGGGACTCGCCGAGTTGTTCTTCAGACTCGGCGAGTGGAGTCGGGGTGGCCCCGCGATTCTTCCAGGAGTGACTCGTCGAGTCAAAGAGGATACTCGACGAGTAGAAGGGGAATCTTAGAGGATTGAAGGACGACCAGACTCGCCGAGTCGCCAGGGAACTCGCCGAGTCCAGTCGAGCTGACAATGGACTGTTGACCAGAGTTGACTGGTGTGATTTCTTAGGGTCAGTTAACGTGGAAGATAGAAGTATTAATAAGGGATATATGATGTTACAGGGAGCTTGTAGCTCGGAGGATCAAGTGCAAGGGATTTTAGGAGTTGCTATCTTCCAGTGTCCGCGAGGTGAGTCTTCTCACTATACTTCACCCAGAAGGGTTTGATTGTGTGACCGGAAGGTCAAGTATGTTATGTGTTATGTTTATATGCTATAAATGGAAAGTTAGCTGCTACGCGTGATATACATGCTTATATATGGGCCGGAAGGCAAGGTATTATGTGACAGAAAGGTCAGGTATGATATATGGTGTATGTGCTTTATGTGTTGGAATATGTTACGGGCCGGAAGGCAGGTTGATATATGATATATGTGCTTTATGTGTTAGAGTATTTGTATTATGTGTTATATATGTGTATGGGCCGGAAGGCAATTATCTTATGGGCCGGAAGGCAATTATCTTATGGGCCGGAAGGCGATACTATTACGGGCCGGAAGGCAATGTTATGTGGACCGAAAGGTCCGGGCCGGAAGGCAATGTTATGTGGACCGAAAGGTCCGGGCCGGAAGGCGTATGTGCGTAAGGTATATTGGGGAACTCACTAAGCTTCGTGCTTACGTTGTTTATGTTATGTTGTTTCAGGTTCTTACAGTAACGCGGGATGGCAACGGTTCGATTGTACACACCGAAGAAAGAGTTGTGTTTTGGAGGATCCTGGTCTTCTGTTATAATGAAAATGAATCTATGTTTTGTAATTCGAATGTGAATAAGATTTTAAAACAAGTGTTTTTAATATTAAACTGATTATTTAAATAAAAATTTTGTTTTTGGAAATCACGGTGTTACAAATTGGTATCAGAGCCTTGGTTTGAGGGATTCGGACGCGCCTACGGGTAAATCTGGACTCAAACTGAGGAGGTAAGAAAAAGTTTTCCAAATAAATGGTTTTCTAAAAGTGAATAAGAGTTCAAAGAGAAAGCAAGAAAGAGCAGTGTGTACAATCAGCCAGAGCCAGACGGTGATTTCCCAAAATACCCTTACTTTTGTATTATGAAATGTCTATTATGCACTTTATGAGGTATTATTGCATGCTAGAGACAGGCTAGGTAATTCACATCTTAGGACTAGAGTGGCCTGATTTGTGATGCCTTAGTCTAGGGTTTGCTGTTATATGTGCGTTATGCTTTTGTGTGTATGTGATGAGTGAGAGTATCTAGTTAGAACGCACAAGGGGTAAAGCTACGGGGTACAGAGGTACTTCCGAGGATGAGCCGAGAAGGTGGAGCTACCACAGATGGGGAGTCCTATGTATGCTTCAATGCTCGAATGCTGCTTGCTTTGTGCTTTGTGGAGTTATCGATGATAGGAGTCAGCTACCAAGTGAGTATGACGATACTCAGGAGGTAGAGGGCTGGCATCATTAGGAACTCTTCAGCAGCTGATAGCAAAGAAGTGGGAGGACAGCAGAAGGGACTAGGGAGTAAACCTAGCCAGATGAGTGCGCTGGTAGAGTAGAGGATTTCGCTGGAAAGCGAGCACGCGCGATGAGATGGGTGAAAGAGCAGGTTTATCAGCTACTTAGGAACTCTGGGATGGTCCGTGTGGAAAGTATGGGTAGATGTGGCAGGTAGTATGGGCCCGTACTACTGAAAGCAGAGGACCCATACTTGATACAGGGGGCATTTTGAAGGTCCTAAGGAACAGATTGAGGAGTGATGTTATGGTTCGAATACCATACATCGGAGCGGATACAGAGTGATGTTATGGTCAGGGTACAATACATCGGAACAGTTTGAGATAGATGTTGTGGTTCGAGTGCTATACATTGGAGCAGATTGAGGAGTGGTGTTATGGTTCAGGTACCATACACCGAAGCATGTTGAGGAGGGATGTCATGGGATGAGTACCATGATTCGTAGTGGATGATGCTTGTGGCTATCTTGTTATCCGGTTATCGATCGGACGAGCACGAGCGAGCGGGATGCGAGGATTCGCGAGATCCGGCGTGATGAGGTTGCTGCATTGTTGCGGGCTGAGTCGCCAGAATTGTTTGGGTCGATCAGGACCACTATGATTGAAGTAGTTTGATGAGCGATATGCGGCTTTCGCAGAGACGGCTGCCGCGGCTGTTACAGCGGCTGTAGCAACGGCAAAGAAAGGGGCTAGTCGGGGTTTTCAGTATCGGGATTTCTATTATGCGAAGCCTCCCACATTCGATGGAGTTCAGGACTCGATTGTTGCTACGAGATGGTTATCGGACATGGAGGGGTGTTTCTCCACGAGTTATGCCCTGCTGATCAGAGGGTGGGGTGTGCTCTGAACCTGTTGAGGCTCGGGGCGAAGGATTGGTGGAGATTGACCACGAGGTCATTTTCCGATGCGCAGAGGGCTGCGGTTTCATGGGATCAATTCAGAGGGATGTTCAGTACTCGCTATGTTCCGCGGGATGAAAAGGAGAAATTGGCTCGGAAGTTCCTTAAGCTGAAGCAGGATTTGGAGTCGATGACTGAGAGCACCGGGATGTTTATTGAGAGGGCGATGTTTTGCCCTGAGTTCGCTTCGGAGCAGGCTCAGATGTCCCGATATCCGAGTACGCTCAAGGGGGGGTATCAGACAGTTCGTGCATGCGCAGAGGCGCGAGACCGTGTTGGTATCGCAGGAGGCCGCCATGTGGCGTGAGTTAGAGGTTGAGTTGCAGTTGCGTGAGATGAGGCAGGCCCCGATGCAGTCGCAGTCGGCGCCGAAACGGTCCATGACCGTAGACGTTAGAATGGGGGATCGGAGCGGTCACACTTGTGGGAAGTGTGAGAGAGATGGCACCGGAGCTTGTTGGCCCAGTGGTGCATGCCGCAAGTGCGGAAAGGAGGGGCACTGTGCACGGGATAGTTGGCAGTCAGTGCCAATTCGGGATTTGAGGAGGACAGGATGAAGCGGAGCCCCAGAGGGCTCAGGGTCGTGTTTATCTGCGTGCGACAGAGGGAGACGGAGCACTGCCGGAGACAGCTGCGGGTATGATGCTTTCATGATGTCTTAATTGTCTGGCATTGATTTGGCGTATTGTTTGTGCTGGTATCTTGTATGGATTTCGATGCGGTATTCGTTGTTTCGCGGGTCTGGCATAGTTATGGATTGGTGCTTCAGGTTTTCGCTTTGGCATTCGTTATTCCCTGATGGTTGGGTATGGTTATAATTGGTGTTTTAGTGTCAGTAGTCTTGTGCGGTTTTCGATGTGGTGTTCATCCTTTGGGCAGAGTGTGAGTTTGGTTATGGGTTATTGTCGAGGATTCCGTTGGTTATCGTTCGTGGGGGTTGTTAGGGGAGATGCGGCACTGGGTTGATTGACGGGTAGCATCTACAGTCGGGGAGTGGACGATTGAAGGGCTAGATTCTTGTGAGTGGGTTGATCAGGGAGGAGGTGTGTTTTGCTGGGGGTTGCTTGTGCTTGTGGGAAGCAGTCAGTGTGTAATTGTTCTCTTTGTACAGGATTGTTCTGTAAGGTCGTTAATGACGACCGGTGGCAGTTAGTCAGTGCTTTAGTGGGGGAGAATTGTAAAATTCTCCGGGAGATCGATGAGTATGTAAGGGTGCTTAGCTGTTGGGATTCAGCAGTGTTTGTCAGCGCAAAGTATAGGCCGACGAGAGCGAGTGCTGAGTGTGCGGGGCGAGATACAGACCTAGGGCAGTTGATTGTGGAGGCCTGAGAGGAGGTCGGGATCAAGCTTGAGTAAGTAATCGGAATTTTGCGATCAGAGTATTGGTACGTTTGAGGTACGTGATGGGTTGTACTGCATTAATCCCACGGGATTATGTTGTGCATGTTTCTAGAGCTGGAACCGGAAGGTTCCCAGAGTTAGAACCTGAGGGTTCGCAGAGTTTGGGTGTACGGACCCACAGAGATATAGCCTCGAGTGGCTAGTATGTGTTATGAGAGTCGGTCCAGTCATACTGGAGACTCTGTTGGTATTGCTGGATTAGCTCGGGATTTGCGGATCGCGTATGTTGCAGTGTGATTGCATTGGAAGGTCTGGCCCCGGGTTATTGATCTTGTTTAGCGGAGGCAGTGATTTTGATGAGTGGAGAGAGTGCGTGGGATTGAGAGCCCCTGCAATGAGAACCAGAGTATGTGAATAGCAGTTACGCAAAAAGGGTGGTGTCGCTTGGGGCGAGCACCGTGGCACTGGTTGGAGTGGCATTATGTTCAAGAGAGTTCTGTGGAAAAGGAAAAGAGGAGGGTATGTAACTCCGAAGGGGGTGCAAGTTCATGAAAGTGAAAGCTGCAGAGCAGAGTTATGGTTAGAGTATTTCGAGTATGGTTTTGAGCATCGTGTTCGCGGCAGTGGAGTAGGAACCCATCCGGTTGGGATGTCTGTTGAGGCTCAGAAGGGATGCATGGAGAGAGAAAATCTTAAATTCTCAGTGTGAATCTGGTCAGAGTGTAGGGTGGATGTAGTGGTTCATCTTGGGAGATGTTCGAGGATATCATCAGTGTATCGGGTCTTTCCACCTGCGGGTGTTGGGACTAGTTCAGTAGGTGTATGTGATGGCAAGAGGGAACTTGTGAGAGTTGATCTGAGAGGGAGGACGGATCTCTCAGTCGGTCCGGAATGGACAAAGTGTGCTTTGGATCGGGGATCCGGTGGTTCAGGGTTTCCTAACCCTTATGGGTTGAGTGATCGTTGAGATTTGGAGCAGAGTGCATCGTGGGTAATTTCCGATTACAGAGAGTGATGAGCAGTTCAGAGTTCGTACTTTAGTTGACAAAGCAGACTCAGCAGGTTAAAGAGAGTTAGTGATCGTCTAGAGTTAACAGGAAAGTTATGCAGGCAGACGCCGTTACGAGCATGTGATTCAGGTCAGCGACTTCGTATTTCTGATGGGGTGCTTCGATTTAGGAAGAGGGGTAAATGGGGGGCCCCGGTATGTTGGGTCTTTTCGTGAAGGTGCGAAGGTAGGAAGGGTGGCATATCGTTTGGAGCTGTCAACGGAACTGGGACGGATCCATGACACTGGTATGTGTCGCAGTTGAAGAGGTGTATAGCGGATGAGTCAGCAGTGGTTCTACTAGAGAACGATTAGGTGGATGCGAGCCTGTGTTACGTCGAGAGGCCAGTGGCCGTCGGAGATCGGAAGATCAAGGTTCTGAGGAACAAGGAGGTACCTCTGGTATTGGTTCAGTAGCGGTCTCGGGAGAGATCGGTAGTGTCAAGGGAAGCCGAAACGTGAGATGCGGGAGCAGCAGCCAGAGCTATTTTCAGAGTGAGACTTCGAGGGCGAAGTCTAATTCTAGTGGGGGAGAATTGTAACAGCCCAAAATCTCAAGTATTGTTAAATTGCATTTTGGGGGTGTTTTAAAGGGGAGACTCGACGAGTCGGAGCCAGACTCGCCGAGTAGGGTCGCAGGTTTGGTCGCGGGTTCACGACTGGACTCGACGAGTCCAGATATGGACTCGGCGAGTCGACGCTGTTCAGCGGAAACCCTAGCCGTTTCGTATTGGGTCGTATATAAGGGTTGTTATGTCGTCATTTCACGTCTTTTGGCCGATTGTGGAGAACCCTAAACGACTGTGGCATCTAGAGCAAACTTGAAGGCCATTATTGACTTTGAAGGAATTGTGGTGCAAGAAGAGGAAGGATTTTGGCCAAAGGAAGAGCAAGGGGGTCGAGTTCTGAGGTTTGGGGACACAGAGAGTACGTTTTCAGGTTATGTTTCGGATCATTCCTGTTATTTTGGATGTGTACACGAATTTAGGGTTTATGAAACCCATTTGGGATTAGATGGATTGTTGTGTTACTATCCAACGTTTATAACCCTGTATTAGTACCCTTAGAGGTCCAGAAGGTCCTATGTTTGTATATTCGGGAAAATATGCATCTCAGGAAGCAGTTTGATCGACTGCATGGCGTGGACTCGCCGAGTCGGATGATCAGACTCGGCGAGTAGCTTGAAGATTCACTGGGACTCGCCGAGTTGTTCTTCAGACTCGGCGAGTGGAGTCGGGGTGGCCCCGCGATTCTTCCAGGAGTGACTCGTCGAGTCAAAGAGGATACTCGACGAGTAGAAGGGGAATCTTAGAGGATTGAAGGACGACCAGACTCGCCGAGTCGCCAGGGAACTCGCCGAGTCCAGTCGAGCTGACAATGGACTGTTGACCAGAGTTGACTGGTGTGATTTCTTAGGGTCAGTTAACGTGGAAGATAGAAGTATTAATAAGGGATATATGATGTTACAGGGAGCTTGTAGCTCGGAGGATCAAGTGCAAGGGATTTTAGGAGTTGCTATCTTCCAGTGTCTCGTGCGAAACATCTCTAAGAGCTGCTCCCAAGTAACATCAGCCCTCTACTTGGGAGTATAAGAACCAGCCACCAATCTCCACTAATCCTTCGCCCCTAAACGGAGAAGTTTAAGGACGCACTTGACCTTCTGATCATCCGGGCAAGAACATGTGAAGAAACAACCCTCCACATCAGACAATCACCTCATGTCCACAATCGTGTCCTTTCCCCATCAAACTCTGGGGGTTTCTTGTTGTTGAAGTCCCGATACTGGAAGGATCTCCCCCCCCCCCCCCCCCGAATCCACGCAGCTGCAACAACCGCAGTAGCTGCAGCAACAACATCCTCGAAGAGGGTAGCATAGCGATCATCATATAGCTCAATCATAACGGTCTTGATTGACCCAAACATCTCCGACATATAACTCTAGACAATAGTAGCCACCTTAGTGGCAATAATCTTCTGAATCTGATCATCGGTAAACCATGGCCTACCCTGGCCACAAACTCTAGATCCTGAACCTCTCGTCTCCACCGTTTTGAAAATAAACCAAGATATACCAGAAAGACCACAATTCATACTGTTACAATCAACATGAAGAGACTAACCCTTGGGGTCTATGACTTCCTTGCTACGCGTACGGGTCTCGTGCTTTCAGTAGTACGAGCCCATACTACCTTCCACACCTACCCGTACTTGTCTTAAGGATAATCACAACCACCTGAAAACAAATACAACAACTACGATACTCGTACTCTATTACTTCATCTGCTAACTTACTTAATTTGTTTAACAATCAATTTTCTTGTAGCAGAGCATTCGAAAAGATCACTATTGATCTTTATCGAGTGGTTTAGGATCCTAAGGAATCCCCTAAGGCTCTTGTGAACAGGTTTGGTAGGGAAGCTCTGGGTATCCCCAACATTGATATGGCGACTACAATTAAAGCCTTTAAAATGGGCTTAAAAAGGACTCTCCTTTCTACGAAGACCTTGTAATAGTTGGATTATGTGTCTAAGCCCATAACTATAATTGGTATGTACTTGACCCGAGAGTAGCATGGTCCATTTCGGGTTGCATATCACCAGGACAATTTGATAGGATGGACTTTTGAGAAGAGGTTATTTATGATTTATTAATATATTATAAGTTCTAATATATTAATATGAAATCATATGATTTAATTAGTATTGATCAATAATTAATTTGGAATTAATTTAGCGATCAAAAGAGACTATTTAAATTAGTGGGGACTAATTGTGTAAATTAGTCATATATATATATATATATATATATATATATATATATATATATATATATATATATATATATATATAGTTTGGGCTTATGATACATGATGGACTAAGTTTATGGAAGAATCCATAAAGAGTCAGCCCACTTGATTCATGGATCATGGATAATAGGCCCAAGGGTATTGATTAGGGTTTACCATGAATCCTACAACTATATATATGCTGTCCCATGACCTAAAATCGGTCACTACATGTTCTAAGAGTTCATAGAGATGATTTCTAGTGTAAGAATACTTTCTCTCAAGTCATAAAATTGTTCAAGGGTGTGTTGTGAACCGTTTAAGGCATCACACTTGGGGTACTAAGTTCTTAAAGGACAAAACTACAAGCTACAATAAATAGGTAATTCTATAACTCATTTTTATGTTGATTATGTCAATTGTATGCTAGTTGTAGGCTTTATGCTTTGGAAACAGTATTCCATGTATAATTAGAGAAAACATAGATCCAAAGAATTTAGGGTTGTATGTGCACCATAGGATGTTGTAGTATGCAAAACCCAACAGTAATGACCCCATACAAGAGAATGGATGAGGTCCGAAGCAGAGCATTAAGATTCATAAGGCTCGAAGAAGACAAGGAGATCCAAAAAAGTAGCAACCCACCAAGCTCATACGATCACCCTAATAGGAAGGTCGACTCATCGACACAAAGATCCTACCAATTAGAACCATATTCCAAACCCGATCATCATAAGGTTAATGCCCTTGAAGATGAAAGAGAGGAAGAAGAATTTTATAATATTACTAACTATTTCTTTTCTCTGGATATCTTAGGTATAATATTTGCTATGTAGGATGTTGGCGACAAAGCAAGATGGCCAAGGAAGGGAGAAAAATCCGCCACTTGGCGAGACAAATCCAAATGATGTGCATACCATAAAGACTTCGGTCATGTCACAGAGGATTGCATAACTCTCAGGAAGTAGACCAGCCACCTCTTAGGCAAATGATACCTCAAATAAATCCTTGGAAGAAGAAAGGAAAGATCCAAAAAGAAAGATCATGATCCTCAGAAGATTCTCGATAAGCCATGATCCCCTCCTTCTGACGTCAAGGTAATCAATGTGATCTCTGGAGAATCTGACATTTTTGGTACCTCTTATTATGCAGCAAAAAGGCATACCAAGGTGTCAAAAATAGAAAAATAAGGAACGCCACAGAAGAATACGTCAATCACAAATGAGAAGGAGATCATCTTTGACGAAGCAAATAGATAAGATATCCAGGATCCTCACGACGACAGATTGGTGATCACTCCTTACATCACCAACCATTTCGTCAGAAGGATCCTTGTCGATGGAGGATCCTCAGTCAACATTATAATCTTGGATGCTTTAAAAAGAATGAACATCCCGTATTCCGAAATAATCAAAAGATCCTCAGTATTAATAGGATTCATTGGCGAAGCAAAACATATAGTCGGCAAAATAAATCTACATATCTATGTTGAGGGGGTAAATTTTGTGTAGTGATTTTGTGTAGTAGATACATTATCCTCTTATAATGTTATACTAAGTAGACCACGACTCCACGAAATGAAGGAAGTCCCAGGGACATATCATCAATGTGTGAAGATGCCCACCCAATGGGGGACAGTGAAGATCACAGGTGATCAACAAGAATCCAAAGAATGCTACAAGACCTCAATGAAATCTTCAACAATACCATGACAAGCATAACAATTAAAGCATGGGGCACAAGATGTGCTAGGAACAAGAGAGCAAGATTTAAAGGAAGTGCACCTGAAACTTGAGGATCCCGATGCCAAATTTCTCACAGGATCCTCAATACCAGAACCAATCGAACAAGAACTACTAAAGTTCCTTAGAGCTAGAATCAAGACATTTGCATAGAAGCATGAGGACTTGACAAGTATAGAAAAAAGTATAATAACCCATAAACATAATATTCATCCTTCTTTTATACCAATACACCAAAAGATAATGAAGTTTGCACCAGAGAGAAACCAAATTATATAAGAAGAAGTATAAAGACTTCTTAAAACAGGAATGATCAAGGAAGTGAAGTTCCCAAGGTGGCTAGCCAACATGGTCATCGTACAAAAGAAGAATGGAAGATCTAGAGTATGTATGGATTATAAGGATCTCAACAAGGATTGTCCCAAGGATCCTTTCCCTCTACCACACATAGACTCCGTGATAGACGCCACAACTAATCATGAGTTATTAACATTCATGGATGCATCAGAGGTGGTTCCAATAAATCCAAACGGAACCATCTGAACAAGAGGATACAACATTCATAACCCCAAAAAGTATATATTGTTCTACTGCCATGCCATTTGGTCTTAAAAATGTAGATGCAACATATCAAAGGCTAGTTAACATGTAACATCCATAAAATCCAAGCCAAATTTAAATCATTTAAAAACCATTAAGTTATTACAATCTGTTTTCAAAATAGTTTAAACATCAAAGTATCCCCATAATCAAATCATAAAATCATGAGATATGAGGAGTTGTACGATTACGCCTTCGCCTTCCCGCGATCATCAGAAGTACCTGAAACAATAATCGATAAATGTAAGCTCGAAGGCTTAGTGAGTTACCCCCAAAATACCAACGCCATACATATATAACCATATCATATAAACATATAAGCAAAAAAAATGCATAATGAGCCTTCAACCTGAATGGACCGCCTCTCAGGGCCTGCAGCCTATCTGGACCACTCCCGAGCCTTCGACATGACTGGACCGCATTGCAAGGCCTACAGCCTATCTGGACCGCTCGCCGGGCCTTTGGCATGACTGGACCACCACACAAGGCCTACAGCCTATCCAGACCACCCCAGGTATGTTGGCCTTTAGCACAAAGCAGGACCACCTCAACCTAACCACCATACAACAAACATGTGCACATACATATCATACACTAGCATATATAACAGTCAAACCGATCTAACAAATCACTAATCATAGTAACATCTTATTACCAGGATACAGACCTAACCGGTCACTAATCATAGCATCATCCTATATACCAGGATACCGACCTAACCAAGTCACTAAGCATATCACCATCCTAACTACCAGGATGTAAATCAATAAGCATATCATGCAATAAACCCGGATACAAATCCGATAAAGGTCGGCATTGGTGCCTTAGACCCAGTTGATATAGTGAGGATAACTCACCTGGCACTGCTGAAGTCCCACATATAAAAATCCAGCTGCTAGTTGACAGATTCCCGAACTGTCAACATCAAACAATACCTAATTAATAATTGGGTTCCAAGCCCAAGGTCCAACTCACATTCCAAAGGCCCAAAAGTCAAGCAATGGGCCAAAGCCCAACATATGGCCCAACTTTCTAAATTGGGCCCAGACCCCTACATGGTCTTACCTTAAGGCCCATCCATCTATTCTAGTCCAAACTCTTGGTATTCTAATGGCCCAATATCTCATAATCATCAAGGTCCAATTATGGCCCAATTTTTTAAATTGGGCCCAGACCTTTCTAATGGCCTTTTCCTCAAGACCAATAAATTTCCTTAGTCCAAAACCTTGTTTCCAAATGCCCACGAAGGCCCACAGCAACCTAGCCCAAGAAATGGCCCAATCTCGAAGCCCAAAATACGAAGTCCAACCTGACTGAGTACACAGGGCTTACTCAGCAGTACGCTGCACGAACTTGCTTACTGGCTTGTACGCCCAGCGTACTTCCCTCTTAATCTCATTTTGCCATTAAGCACATAATGTTTTAAGCCATAAGTCCAAGCCATAGATCTGAGTCCCAAACGACGTCTAAACCCATAAAGTCAATAACTTGGTGACTTTGCATGCCCCCAAAAGACCAAATCTCAAAGTATAACATTCTACTTCCATGGAAATGACTCAAACTTCAACATGGATGGTCTTAAACTCTAAAGGTACCAACTTTATGGACCTTGAACCTCAAAAACACTAAAAGGGGCAACTCAAAGCTCCTGGAATGAAATCAAGACCACTAGATCTCATATTTGGGACCAAAATGAACTAAAACTTGCTAGTAAGAGATCTAAGATATCAATGATCATGTTCATATCTTTATACCTTCATCAAGCTGAAAATGAGTCCCAAAAGCCAGATTCATAAGCTTCCCCTTGAGCCCCATCTTTGCATCAAGCTCCACCTTCTTGAAAATGGACCAAATACTCCAAAAATGGACTCCATAAACTCAAAATGCCACCATGAGTGATTGAGGACGATTTATAGGGTTTAGAGGGATGGAGGATGAAGATATTAGGGTTAGGTTATGAGATAAGGAGCTTAAATAGGGTCCAAGACCCTAAAATAGGGTTCTGATCTGACTAGAGTACGCCTAACGTACATATGGTACGCCCTGCGTACTCCTAGAATCCTTTGCGACCATCCTGGTTAGTACTCCAAGGTATGCCCCACGTACTACCTTCTTCGCAGTACGCCCTGCGTACTCTTTGTGTACGCCCCGCGTACTCGGCTAAGCCTAAAAACCACGAAACTTCCGGAGGTCATAACTTCTTCGTTATAAATCCGTTTTCGACGATCCTTATATCCAAGGAAAGGTAACGAGAAGCCCTACACTTCTATCAACTCATACCTTTCTTAAAACCTTCCAAAAAATCCATTTTTCACAAAACCCCAACTGACACTTTACCGAAATACCCCTAGGCTCCAAAACACGAATCGAACACCCGGATCACTTCCAATACATCACTCGCACCCAAATAGGAATAGAACCTAACATTTCAAAATCCATAATCCTTATGATGACCAATATTCATGCCACAGTTCCAGACCAGGAGTCGATTCGGAATAGGGTGTTGCATAACAAGATGTTCAAAGAGAAACCGAGTGACACCGTGGAAGTCTACCTTGATGACATGGTGGTCAAGTCAAAGAAAGACGAAGACGATCTCAAGGATCTTGAAGAAGCCTTCGACATACTGGACGAGTATAACATGAAGTAGAACCCCCTCCAAGTATCACTTTTTAATAAGATCACACAAGTTCCTTGGGTACATGGTAACCAAAATAGGAATTGAAGCAAGTCTTGTGCAAATCAAAGCTATCATTGATCTAAGATCCCCATCCTCAAAAAAGGATGTTCAAAGTCTAACATGAAGAGTGGCAAATTTAAACAGGTTCATCTCAAGATCCTAAGTAAGATGCAAACCTTTCTACGAAGAAAAATATAAGGTTCGAGTGGACTAAGGAGCACGAGGATGCTTTCAAGGAACTTAAAAGATACCTAAGTTCAGTACCCCCATTGGTAAAACCATTATATGGAGAACCACTCCTTCTCTGCCTTTTTGTATCCTCAAACGTGGTGAGTACAATCTTAGCCATGGATCTTGACGGGGACCAACATCCCATCTATTATGTAAGTAAAAGTATCTTGGATCCTAATACTACGTACCCTCACCTTGAAAAACTTATACTTGCACTAGTAACTACTTCCACGAAATTAAGACACTACTTTGAAACACATCCTATAAATGTAAGAACTAATTATCCTATTGAGAATGTTATGAGAAAACCATAAATGTCAAGAAGGATGAAAAAGTGGTCCGCACATACGACATCAAGTATGAGCCAAAATCCACAATAAAGTCTCAAACACTGGCGAACTTTATGGCTGACTTCAGTAATGATCTACAAGATGAAGTAGAGATAGAAACTAAACGACTTCTAGAAGAAGAAAACACAGAAAGATGGACACTATTCATAGATGGAGCATCAAACCAAAGAGGAATTGGACTAGGGGTCATACTAAAGTCACCACAGGGGGACATCCTATCCTATGCAGTCAGTTTTGATTTCAATGCAACCAATAATAAAGCTAAATACGTGGCACTAATCATGGGACTACATCTAGCCAAGGATCTTCAGGTATATATTGACTCCTTATTAATAACTAACCATTTTAGTGGATCCCATGCAATAAAAGGACAAAGATTATCACTATACCTCCAGATCCTCAAAAATTTAGCATATGAATTCAAAGCATTCGGCCTAAACCAAGTTCCTAGAAAAGACAATGATGAAGTGGATGCTTTATCTAATCTAGGATCCTCTCTTAGGATCCCACTAGAAACCAGGATCCCAATAATCCCCGTAATGATCCCATCAATCGAGGATCCTGCCAAAATATTGAAGGGCCCCGACGATTATGAGGTAACATCTGGCGTCACTACAATCACTAATCATGATCCTCAACTTCCTCATCAAGATCCTAGCATCAAGGATCCTTCCCCAACCTTAAGATCCTAGATTCGACCCATTGTGGAATATCTCCAAAATGGTACCATCCCGAAAGAAGAAAAAGTGACAAGTCATTCAAAATGAGGATCTCACGTTTTGTGATGATCCAAGGTAAGCTTTACAGGAAATCCATGGCAGGTCCATACCTTAGACTCCTAGAAGATCATGAGGTTGTATAAGTCTTAAAAGACATACATGAAGGAGATTGTGGTTACCACATTGGGGGCAGATCCTTGTGCTCCAAGGTGTTGAGGAAGGGATACTATTAACCAACCATGAAGAAAGATTCCTTCTTGTATGCTCAAAGATGTGATACTTGTCAAAGACATAACAACATCTTACAACGACTAGCAGAGCCTTTACATCCCATCATCTCCCTTTGGCCATTCATGAAGTGGGGGATGGATATAGTAGGAAAATTACCTAAGGCACCAGGAGGAAAAGTCTTGATGCTGGTAACGACAAACTATTTCAGGAAGTGGATCGAGGTTGAGGCTTTTGTTCAATTAAGAGATAAGGAGGTGGTGTCGTTTGTCAAATGTAATATCATGACCAGGTTCAGGATCCCTGCCAAAATTATATGTGACAATGGATCCCAATTCATTAACAAGAGGACTAGGGACTATCGCACAAGTTGGGGAATCAAAATGATAATATCCACCCCCGTTCACCCTCAAGCTAATGGTCAAGCAAAATCTAGCAACAAAATCATAGTCAATAACTTGAAGAAAATGCTAGTTGAGAAGAAAGGAAGATGGGCAGAAGAACTTCCTTTCGTCCTATGGGCGGATAGGACCATTTCCGAACTGGCCACAAGCCAAACTCTATACTCTTTGGTGTTCGGAGCAGAAGCAATGATCCCCACCAAAGTGGTGATCCCAATAACAAGATATATATATTTCAAGATCAAGAGAAAAACGATAGAATCCTAGCCAAGATTTTGATATTATCAATGAACTCATGGATCTTTCCAAGATCTGCATCGCTGCCCATCAACAAAGGATCACCAACGCATACAGTAATATCAAAGTCGGAAGATTCCAGATAGGAGACTTGGTTTTAATGAAAACATTAAAAATACCAAGGATCCTAGTGCAGGTATATTGGCACGTACATGGGAATGACCATATCTTATAGATGCTGAAGCGGGAAAGGGGCATATTGGCTAGCTACCCTCGATGGAAATGTCTTGCCAAGATCCTAGAATGCTATACATCTTAAAGCTTATTTCATGTAAGTGAGATTAGTCATTTTCCAACAAACTCAAGGTACACATACTCTTTACCTTCTACCCTTGATTTTCCCTTTCTCTTTTCAAATACCATAACTAACTTAAGCATCGGATGAGCGTTAGCTAGACTAACACCCACCCCAAGCTAATGTTTGTATGTGCAGGAATCCAAGGATCCTGACATTCAAGGATCCTAGCATTCAAAGATCCCAATGACTATAACATTCTAAGATCTTCAAGATTACAATACGTAAATCCCATAGTAACTATGAACAGAGACAAATTATCTCTCCTACCAATTAGGGTACTTAATTCCCTCTCGGGTTTAAAGAGTTAATTACCTCTTTCATATGAGTTAAGGTTTCTACACCTCGCTTGGACGCATAATATCTAACTATGGGATGTGAATGAGGGGATCATTTCACGCTGTAGTGACTTGGAAAACCTCTTATTTTTGAACATTAGTTAAGATCCTAAAGTTTGAATCAAAGGTTAATAACATTGACATGTTATCTCAAGTTGAGAGCATCCCCAAAAAACACATAAGCTTTATAACATTGACATGTTATCTTAAGTTGGGATCTGCCCTAGAAAATTTCCTATGGTTTATAACATTGACATGTTATCTCAAGTTGGTATTCTCCCTAGTAATTTACCAAGAATCGTAACATTAGTGTGTTACCTTGAATTGAAATTTCCCTAGTAATTTACTAAAGATTTAAACACTAACATGTTATCTCAGGTTGGGATTTTCCCCTGACATTTTTTAAGAGTTATGATATCAAAGTGTTGTCTAAATTTGGGATGTTCCCCAAAAAATGAGAAAGGTTTAAAACATTATCACATTGCAAAACAAGAGTTTTTCTCAGGTATTTTCTAAGTTGAAATTATTTCCATGTGATTCCTAAGGAGGGATCCTCCATAAAGTTCACTAAGTTATGGGTAATCAAGAATTCTACCTAATGAACTTCTAGAGCAAGGATCCTTCCATACATAAGCTTCAGGATCATACAAAACTAAGGGAATCATAAATTTAGATTTCTCCTAAGTCAAAAATCATAAGGATAATCAGGTTCTATCTACCCTTTGACGTTATATTCCAAAAGATTTATTATCATAAAAAATATCTTGATTATATCAAAGTCCCATTTTGAGGACTAATCGTTTCAGGCTAATTAGATCTAGAAAAATATGAACTTTTCAAGATCCTGACTAGGTAAAGATATTCTGAAGTCCTACAATCATATCAAGCGAAGTAACCATGCAAGCAAAGAAGTATGAAGCAATCATTTCATAAAAATGAGTTGCCTGTCAACTCTACAAAATATTGTTTACAAACAAGGATGTTAAAATTTTTCTAACTATCAAACCTAACCCTAGGCTTGATCACCCCCAACAGTGACCTTCTATGTCTTATTTCTCTTCTTCTCCTCCTCCTCCTCCTCCTCCTTCTGTTTCTTCTTCTTCTTCTTCTTCTTCTTCTTCTTCTTCTTATTCTTCTCCCTTTCTCTCTCTCTCTCTCTCTCTCTCTCCCTCTCCCTCTCTTTCTTTCTTTCTTTCTTTCTTCCTATCTCTATTCTTGCAGGGTCTTGACAAGTATTTGCAAGCCTACCGGTCAGTTTGGCTAGAGCCTCACGCCATCCAGTCACGTCCCAGGAGCTTGCATTCTTGATATCCTCTACTAACTTTATTTTTGCCTCCCAAACCACCTCGACAACACTGCTTCTGGCTTCAGCAATCACCTCCTTGATCTCCGTTGTATGTTCATCTTCTCTTATAACTTTCTCCTCGACCAACTCCTCCACCCTCTGGAGAAGAACCTTGTTGACCGCCTCTTGCTCCCTCAAAGCTTGCTCTATTTGGTCGAGCTTAGCCTTGAGATTCTCAAGAGAATGAGAGATGTGATCAACCACCTATAAGAAACAACGGGGAGAAAACTAAGAACAGGTATAAAAATAAAAAAAAAAGAGAGAATAAACTACAAAGTTACTTATAGATTGTGAGAATGAGAGCAACTTCTTCAACGCTTCATTCACCTCAAGGTTTTCTAGGTTGAAAACTTCATTTGATTTCCTTTTTTGGGATCTTGGAGTCTTGATAGATAAATCCATAGGAGCCTTCTTGGAAAAGAGAGAGGGTTTTTCTTTGTTGACCACCAACTATTCATTGGATATGGCGGAATCAAGGTCGGCAAGAGTGAAACGTGCGCCATAACGGTTAGATTTGGATCCTAAAACATAATAGGAAATTTCTATATCAGTTCAGGATCCTTCTTATAGAATGAACTAAAGTCAAGTATCCTTATCGATATCCATATGGGTAATAGCGGTTGAACTTTCTTGGTGATCAAGCTTGATTGTCCTATCGCTCTCGGGAAAAGTTAGGAAGTTCTCAACCCTATCTTCAACATCTTTAGCAGGAGGGATTAGCTCGTCAAACTTGAAAGCTGCAAAAAAATTAAACAAAATAAGATGTTTGAATATTTGGATCCTTGATGTAAAAATAAAGAATCCTACCCTTTTTAATCCAAGATTGTGATAAAACATTTTCATCAAGAATCGATTCACGTTCAACAAAGAAATATCTCCCTTTCCAACCACCATCGTTATGCTTGGACTTCAACACAAGGGGCAATTTATAGGTTTTGACCTTCAATGGGAAGTGAGAGTTCCCAAAAGTTGTAACTTCATAGATGTAGGCTAACTCATTTAAACCAATGGTAAGATCCCTGTAGCATTTCAAATGATCGATCTAGTAGAGGATCCTCCAAACCGTAGGCATGACTTGAACATACGAGATTTTGGTGATCTCAAAAAATTCAGAAATGATTCCAGAGAAGGTGTAAGAAAGTCATAGGATAAAAGGATATTTGGGAAAACAAACCTAAGAGGGAGAGACAAAGTCAGGTTGGATCCTAGTATCAAAAGCCCTAAAGATAGGACTGCTAGGAAAATTTCCAAGCAACTTCAGGGCCTCGATTTCATTGTCGTTGAAGGTACAAGTTTCCTCGTAAGATAAGATTTTCTGGTCCTTGAAATCATCATCGGGAATAGTGATGATGGTGGAACGACAACGAGTATATTTTTTTAGCATGACTAAAGACAAGAAGGAAAAAAGGAACAAGTTTAGTACTTACGATGGTATACACCTAACATTTGAAGGAAAGCTAGAAGAATAAGATAAAACTAAGGAGCTAGACGTCCTATTTATACAGAAATCACTGAAAAGTAGAAGGGTGATTTGACCCATTCCAACGGCTAGAAGTCTTCCCGTAGAAATTCAAATTACCCCATCCGTTAGAGATTTTTACTTCATTTTTTACTTAAAAATTATACCTCTAAATTTAAACACCAACGGTTATATTTCACAACTATAATTTAGGGGCATGATCCTTGAATCACATTCAAGATCCTCAAAAACTTCTGAAGCCTCAGGATCCTTAAACATATCCCAGGATCCTGACTATTACCACTAATATTTCTAACAATTGTAATAGCTATGTTTTCTTTATTTTTCTCACATGTACCGAACGAGTCAACACAAGCCCCATTCTCAATGGAGAGTCATCTCAACCAGGCAAAAGACCTGGAATACCAAGTCAAATAATGTTCATATGTTGATTCTGGAGGATCCCAGAATTGTCAGACTTCTTGTTATGAGCATTAGACTATAAATAGCACATGTAACTAGCACACTAGTGTAAAATCCATAAAATTCATGAAAATTTAAAACTTTTTCATGCATCCAAAAACCATTATTTATTAGAAAATATTATCCAAATAGTTTCATATCAGAGTATCCCAGAAATCAAAATCATAAATTATGAGGAGGTGCACGATCAAGCCTTCGCCTTCCCGCGATCATCCGAAGTACCTGAAACAAAATCCAAAACTGTAAGCCCGAAGCTTAGTGAGTTCCCCCAAAATACCAACGTCATACAAACCATAACCATCTCATAACAAACAACATGCATATAGAGTCTACAATATGACTAGACCGACCTCATCGGACCTTCAGTCTATCTGGCCCACTCTCAGAACCTTCAGCATGTCTGGTTCGCTCTACCGGGCCTTCAGCCTGTCTGGATCGTTGTACGGGCCTTCGGCCTAACTGGTATGCCCCCTTGTGCCTTCAGTCTATCCGGCCCGCCTTGGGTGTGTTGGCCTACAGCACAAAGCAGGACCGCCTCAACCCACCCCCAAGCATACAATTAACACATAAATAACAAATGCTAGCAAGTACAAACAGTCATACCTATCTAACAAATCACTAATCATAACATCATCCTATATGCCAAGATACTGACCTAACATGTCACTGAACATAACATCATCCTATATACCAGGATACAGATCTAATAAATCACTAAACATAGCATCATCCTATATACCAGGATACAAATCTAACAACCCATTAACCATATCATCATGCAATAACCAGGATAACAATCCAAAAAGGGACGAAATTGGTGCCTTCGACCCTGTTAGTATAGTGAGGAAATCTCACCTCACAATTAGTGTTGAATTAAGTAGATCAAACCCCAACTCTCGTCTCCAAAATCAATTGCCTGTAATCACCATATGACTGATTCCATTAGAATCCCAAATTACCAAAATACCCTTAGAAGTCAAATTTGGTCAACCCTTGGTTAAATTCAAAGTCAACGGTCAAGGTCAACAGTCCATGTTGACCCAAATCGTCGAGTTCATCTACTGACTCGTCGAGTTCCTTCCGAACTTAGAAACCGAAAACTCGAGTCAAATCGCCGAGTTACCTGAGTAACTCGGCGAGTTCTTTAGTGTCCAGAAGACCGGGAAAACCCTAATTAACTCGCCAAGTCATCTCACCCACTCGTTGAGTTCACTCAGAATCCAGAAGGCGGGTAAATCCTATCCAACTCATCGAGTTAGCTATGCAACTTGTTGAGTTCCTTCAGCCTTTTTCTCATTCAGACACTTTTAAGCGAAACCAAGGCTCCAAACTGTAGATCTAGCCTCCTAGGGTGTAGTTACCATGTAAAATGGATAACTTTGCACGCATGCAAGGCCTCAAAAGGCTAAAACACCCAAAACTAGTCTTAGGAAGAGGTTTAGGGCATGGAGAAAGGCCAAGACTAGATAAAGCCGATAACATTATGACTATGTGGGCCGAGAGGAGTCCAGATCTAAAGTTACAACTTCAAATCATGCTTAATATAACATACACGTTTTGAAATCGTGTTTTAAGTAAATAATATTATGAAATATTATATGAATTTGAATGTTGAGTTCTAACAGATAGTTTTTACTAGAATTGAAGTAAAACTATGCTTAGAATCATTCAGAAAGTATTGGAAGTCTTATGAGATTCCGATCAAATGTCAAATAGTCAAATTTAACGAAAATATAAAATTTGGAATAAGTAAAATTTTATTATTGAAAGTTGTAGATAATCTCTTTAGAAATATTTAGGCTAAGCCTCATCGAAATCCGAGTTATAACGAAGAAGTTATGACCAAACGAAGATCTGCGCCAAAACCGACACGACGCTGAATGACGTAAAAAGTGAGTTTTTGATTAAATACTTTTTAGCCTTAGTAATCTAAATGAAAGTCGTAGTATTTATTAAACCGAGAAGTTCGATAAAAAGAACGCCAAAATCTGACTTCGTATGAGGAAGTTATGATTTTTCTAAGTTTAAGCTTAGCAGTAGACAGCTAAAAACTCGAATTTTAGATCGAGTGATTTTTAGCCGACACAACCTAAACAAGAATTGAAGGTCTCTTCATTATTAGTACAATGGTAAAAAGTCTGACGAAAACGGATGTCAGATGAAGAAGTTATGAATTTTTAACGGATTTTCCTGTCCCAGTTTGTTAAAAATTATAATATTAAAAATAAATTCTAATTTAGCCGACGAAGTCTAAACGAAAGTTGTAGAGCATAACGTTACCTACTCGTGCATATAAAGAACGTCAAAAACGGAGCCCGTATGTGAAAGTTATGGATTTTAGAAGATTTGAGCCCATTTTCCGAGAAAATTCGCATGGATAAGCTTGGCCACGTCATCCGATCTCGGTGAGTCACCTCTCTCGCATTCGACGCATGTCGCCTGCTGATTTGACCGAGGGTGCGGTCCAATGGCTATCCGACGCGCCTGGCATCAGACTCGACCCCGTGTCCAAGCCGAAGATCGAGCCGAAGAACCAGCCGGTGACGCGCCTGAAGCCGATGACTCCTCGCATCCGAGCCTCGCCGAAGCTGCCAGCTGGTCTGAGCCTCGCAGCCACCTGACCTCTTCCCCTCGCTTCGGATCCGAACCTCGGCCCTATATAAGAGGTGCGAGACCTCCTGGGTAAATGTTAGATATTTGCCACTTTTTACCCCTAAACTTATATTTCTTCTACTTCCACTTCCCCGAAGCCCCGATTTTATTTTTAACACCCGAAACACGCCCCGAAGTGCCCGAGAAGCCCGCAAAATTTATCTTTTCGGTTTTGAAGCTCTACTTTCACAGAGCCCGGTTTTTTAAGAAAACTCCCGGTTTTCAACGAAGAAAGTTATATTTAGAGCCGAAGTGCTGCCCAAATTAATATTTTAGCCCCCGGTTATTGCACAGTGAGTTTAATATATAAGAATAATTGTATGTTATTTGTTATATGTGCTATGTGCTTTTCAGTGTTATTATTCCGGGTTATTTTCTCGTGTTATTTTTATTCACTATTTTTTTTAATAGCAAAGAAATACCTCTGACCATGTGATCAGTGAAAGGACTTAGATTCACGTTGGTACTGGTATGTAGCCTCTGGCCATGTAGAACATGTCTCCGTAAGAGAATGCTTTATATTCTATGGTATTGGCAGAAGGTTAGACAGGGTTATAAGCCTGAAATCTACCAAAATGTTAATCTGAAGTTGTATGTCTTCTGTGCCATTTGGGCCAAAGCTTTATTGATGTATATCAGGTATGGAAATTGTTATGTCTCATTGATTGTATATCTTTGAATCAAATCAATGATTGATATGGAAAGTTTTTCACATGATTCTCATATGCCCTTGTTGTTCTTTGTTCCTCTTTGCTTCTGCCATATTCAGGTATATATATGGCATAACGTTATATTGTATCTATTATTGAACTCACTAAACGTCAACGCTTACCCTCTCAATGTTTAACAAATTGCAGGAGATAAGCATCCAGTATAGTTATATACTGGTAGAAGATTTTTGAATAGTTTGAACTATTGTATTGATAGACGTTTATGAATAGTTTGAAACTATTGTATTTTGCACTCCCATATGTATAAAACTATAGAATCCTGGGAAGTTATGTAATATATAACACTTTAAAATAGTTGGTTTGTATCCAGTAGTTTGTAACCTCTTTATCAATGTAAAATATTGTTATTATGAATATGCAAGTAGCATGTTTTGGAGTAACTATATTGTCAAGTATGAAAGTTTGGGTCTTTCATAAATACAAAAGTGAGGGTCTTTCAATCATGGTATCAGAGTAGTAGTTTGAGTGAACTAAATTCCACGGATTGGTATTTAGACTTCAACTATTGGAAGTTCAATATATGAACGGATTCACTGTAATTATATGGATACAAACCATAGGAAATATTTAAGTAAAAGTATTAGGTAATTATAAACCCTAATGTTTTAAAATACAATGTTACTCCATATTGCAGAGCAATGGCTGAACAGGTTAGTGGCCATACCCCTGAGGTTGGTGGAGGTCCTCAACCCGAGGAAATGAATACTCTAGTATCTCCTTGTGAGGAACGACTCTTGGGTAAACTTACCGGTGTTATTCGATAGACTCTCGAAGAACACAAAAAGAATGGTGATAAAGGAAAAGAGAAAGCCACTGGAGAATCTTCGAAAGGAGAGGTGAAGTGTCCCTCGTTCAAAGATTTCAAGAGTAGTGGTGCTACAAAGTTTTCTGGTGTTCTTAATCCCATTATTGTTCTTACTTGGATCCAGAACACAGAGAACGTGTTTCGTATTTCTCATGTGGATAATGAAGACAAGGATAATTATGCTTCCGCAATGCTCATCGGAGAAGCCTTAGTCTGGTTGGAAGCAACATATGAAGCTCTCAACGGGTTTGAACAGGAGAATTTAGCCTGGGAAATGTTTAAAACTCGTTTGTTAGAGAAGTATTGTCCTCTAGACATGAGGAGGAGATTGGATAAGGAACTCCTCGAGCTTAAGCAAGGAGGAATGACTGTGAATGAGTATGAAACTCAGTTTAATCAAAGAGCAAGGTTTGCTACAAAGTATATTCCAACTGAAGACGAGAAAATTCAGTTATTCATGGAGGGACTACGATACGAAATCCACGATTTCGTTGCCAATCGAGAAGTTTTGTCATTCGATAAAGCCGTTGAGTATGCTCAAAGACGTGAGCATGACTTAGAAATACGCGGTGCCACTTTTACTTTTCCAAAGCATCCACGTACTGAAAGAACTGTTCCTGTTCCTTCTTTTCTACCAGCTCAATCCGTTCGGACTGAACCTGGTAATCAAGTTCAAACTCAAAATGCCTCTCGTGGACGCGGTAGATCACAATTTTTTTCTATTCAATCGCCTTCATGTCATGTTTGTGGAAGGAATCATCCGGGCCAATGCAAAATAGACAAAGAATCCATTGTCTGTTATGGATGTGGAGAAAAGGGTCATATAAAGACAACTTGCCCAAGAAAGGACATTACTTGCTATGCATGTGGTATTACTGGCCACAAGAATCGTTTTTGCCCTACTCTTACTAGTCAGATGACGGGAAGTCAAGCTTCTGTTCAACAACCAGCGAGAAGTCAAGTCCTGTTCAACAATCAAAGGGTACTCCAACTAAAAAGGAGAAGGTGCCAAAAGCTAAGGGTCATGCATTCTAGATTACCTCAGAGGAGGCAAGCGAGGACCCGAATGTTGTGACAGGTACATTTCTTGTCAACTCTAGACCTGCTCACATCTTATTTGATTCTGGTGCCTCAGATTCTTTTGTGTCTTATGAATTTGTGCATTCCTTTCAAATTGCTTGCTTTGTACTCGCGCAACCAAGTCACGTAGATACTGCGGGAAGTATATCATTACTTGCTGATAAAGTCTATAGGGATTGTGTTATAGAAATTGAAGGCTATAATTTTCTTGCTAACCTGATCCCTATCTCCTTGCCCAACTTTGATATTATTCTCGGCATGGATTGGTTATCAAAGAACCATGCAGAACTCTTGTGCTATGAAAAGATAGTACGCAGTCCTATTGAAGGGGAGAATCCTATCTATGTCTACGGTAAACAAAGAATCTTAAAAATAATCTCTTTCCTTAAAGCTCGTAAATTCTTATTGAAAGGGTGTTCTATCTATCTGGCCTACACAGTTGATGTCTCAAAAGAAGAGAAGAAAACTATAAATGATGTTCTCGTTGTTAACGAATATCCTGATGTTTTCCCTGATGGCTTACCTGGCCTTCCTCCGGATAGACAAGTAGAATTCCGAATTGACCTTGTGCATGGTGCTGATCTGATTGCAAAGACTCCTTATCGTCTTGCGCCAGCTGAGATAAAAGAAATGATGATCCAACTCCAGGAACTACTTGACAAGGTTTTCATCCGACCGAGTACCTCCCCCTGGGGTGCTCCGGTACTGTTTGTCATGAAGAAAGATGGATCGATGCGAATGTGCATTGATTATCGTGAGCTGAATAACGTGACTATCAAGAACAAGTACCCACTACCTCGCATCGACGATTTGTTCGATCAACTTCAGGGTGTTAGCTATTTCTCAAAGATTGATCTAAGATCTGGCTATCATCAATTGAAAGTTCACGAGCAGGATGTATCGAAGACTTCTTTTCGTACTCGATATGGGCATTATGAATTCCTTGTTATGCCGTTTGGTTTAACAAATGCTCCTGCTGTATTCATGGATATGATGAATGGGGTATGCCGCCCAATGCTCGATAAATCAGTCATCGTATTCATTGACGATATTCTAATCTATTCCAAGTCTGAAGCTGATCATGCCATTCATATTCGTGCGGTATTAGAACTTTTTCGAAAGGAGAAACTATATGCTAAATTCTCGAAATGTGAATTTTGGCTTCGCCAAGTTCAATTTCTCAGACATGTTATTTCTAGTGACGGTGTATCCGTAGATCCTATTAAAATCGAAGCTATTCAAAATTGGGAAGTGCCCCATAATGCTTCTGAAATTCGCAGTTTCTTAGGTCTCGCCGGATACTACCGGAGATTCATTAAAGACTTTTCTCGTATAGCCGTAACTCTCATGAGTCTTACACGGAAGGAAGTGAAGTTCGAATGGGGTGAAGCCCAAGAAAAAGCTTTCTCAACTCTAAAAGATCTTTTGACTCATGCTTCAATCTTATCACTCCAAAAGGTGATGATGATTTCTCCGTATATAGTGATGCTTCAAGATTGAGACTTGGTTGTGTGTTGATGCAATGTGGCAAAGTGATAGCCTATGCCTCAAGACAACTGAAAGATTATGAAAAGAATTATCCCACTCATGATCTCGAACTCGCTGCAGTGGTGTTTGCCCTAAAACTTTGGAGGCATTATCTTTTTGTTACAAAATGCCAATTATTTACCGACCACAAAAGTCTCAAGTACATATTCAGTCAGCAAACTTTGAATATGAGACAACAACGAGCCATGGAGCTGATCAAAGATTATGATTGTGAAATCCTATATCATCCTGGAAAAGCCAACGTAGTTGCCGATGCACTTAGCAGAAAGGTTTATCGCAATAGTATGTGTTATGCTATTACTCATACTATAGTAAAATTCACTATTTTAGATGAACTAGAGAAATGGCAAGAGGCCCTAAAGCCAAAAAGTGTGAAAAAAAGAAGGGATGACACATTATAATGATGCTTTACTTGATGATCCGCAAGGATTAAAGGTATTCAAGAATCGGCTATGGGTTCCAAAGATTGGTGGATTAAGACATATGATTTTAGATGAAGCCCATAAATCTAAACTGTCAATCCATCCTGGTACAAGTAAAATGTACTATGATGTAAGAGCTGATTATTGGTGGCCTGGATTAAAGAGAGACATTGGAAGATATGTACAAGGATGCTTAGTATGCTTACAAGTCAAAGCAGAGCACCAAAAGCCTTATGGAACCCCAGAAAGTCTTAGTGTTCCTGTGTGGAAATGGGAAGAACTGTTCATGGATTTTATTACCAAATTGCCAAAGACTGCTAGACAACATGATAGCATTTGGGTAATCGTCGACCGCCTGACTAAAAGCGCTCATTTTCTTGCCATGCGTGAAACAGCTCCAATGGAGAAGTACGCACAAGTATACTTGGATGAAATTGTTTCATGACACGGTGTGCCACTAAAGATCATTTCCGATCGTGATACTCGCTTCACTTCTCACTTTTGGGCAAGTATGCAACGTGAATTAGGATCTCTAGTTGCTCTCAACACAACTTATCATCCCCAGACAGATGGTCAGACGGAGAGAAAAATCCAAACAGTAGAAGATATTCTTCGTGTATGTGTCTTGGAGTTCGGTGGTAACTGGGATAAATACTTACCTCTTGTCGAATTCTTGTATAATAATAGTTACCACGCTTCAATCAAAATGCCACCATATGAAGCGTTATATGGTCGCAAGTGTCGTACTCCATTATGTTGGCGAGACATGAGACAGAAGATCCTTGGAGGCCCTGAAATGATTCAATACACCACCGACAAGATTCAAATTGTACGAGAAAGAATGAAAGCGGCCCAGGATCGACAGAAGTCCTATACGGAAAAGAGGAGACGACCCATAGAATTCCAGGTGGGTGATTTCATAATGTTGAAGGTATCCCCATGGAAAGGCATTATGCGATTTGGGAAGAAAGGAAAACTAAGCCCTAGATTTGTTGGTCCTTTCAAAATCATCCAGAGAGTTGGTAAACAAGCATACCGCTTGGAATTGCCGGAAGATTTGGCAGGTATTCATGATGTGTTTCATGTGATCTATTTGTGCAAATGCTTGAGCATCAATGATGAGACAGTTCCATTATACGAGGTGAAATTGGATAATAAATTAAGATATGTAGAAGAGCCTGAAGAGATCGTGAATGAAAGAACAACTAATCTACGTAATAAAGAAGTATAGTTGGTGCTTGTCAAGTGGAAACACCATCGAGGCCCAAATTATACTTGGGAAAATAAGAATGAGATAAGTGCAAAATATCCCCATTTATTTTAATCGATGTAATTTCGGGGACGAAATCCTCAAAAGAAGGAGGTATTTGTAACATACACATTTTGAAATCGTGTTTTAAGTAAATAATATTATGAAATATTATGTGAATTTGAATGTTGAGTTCTAACAGATAGTTTTTACTAGAATTGAAATAAAACTATGCTTAGAATCATTCAGAAAGTATTGGAAGTCTTATGAGATTCCAATCAAAGGTCAAATAGTGAAATTTAACAAAAATATAAAATTTGGAATAAGTAAAATTTTATTATTGAAATTTGTAGATAATCTTGTTAGAAACATTTAGGCGAAAACCTCATCGAAATCTGAGTTATAACGAAGAAGTTATGACCAATCGAAGATCCGCGACAAAACCGGCACGACGCTGAATGACGTAAAAAGTGATTTTTGATAAACTACTTTTTAGCCTTAGCAATCTAAATTAAATTCTTAGTATTCATTAAATCGAGAAGTTCGATAAAAAGAACGCCAAAATCTGACTTCGTATGAGGAAGTTATGATTTTTCTAAGTTTCAGCTTAGCAGTAGACACCTAAAAACTTGAATGTTAGATCGAGTGATTTTTAGCCGACACAACCTAAACGAGAATTGAAGGTATCGTCATTAGTAGTACAATGGTAAAAAGTCTGATGAAAGCAGATGTCGGATGAAGAAGTTATGAATTTTTAACGGATTTTCCTGTCCCGGTTTGTTAAAAATTATAATATTAAAAATAAAGTCAAATTTAGTTGACGAAGTCTAAACAAAAGTTGTAGAACATAATTTTACCTACGCGTGCATATAAAGAACGGTAAAAATGGATCCCGTATGTGAAAGTTATGGATTTTAGAAGATTTGAGCCCATTTTCCGAGAAAATTCGCATGGATAAGCTTGGCCACGTCATCCGATCTCGGTGAGTCACCTCTCTCGCATTCGTAGCGTGTCACCTGCTTATTTGACCGAGGGTGCGGTCCAATGGCTATCCGACGTGCCTCACATCAGACTCGACTCCGTGTCCGAGCCGAAGATCGAGCCGAAGAACCAGTCGGTGACGCGCCTGAAGCCAATGACTCCTCGCATCCGAGCCTCGCCGAAGCTGCGAGCTGGTCTGAGCCTCGCAGCCACCTGCCCTCTTCCCCTCGCTTCAGATCCGAACCTCGGCCCTATATAAGGGTTGCGAGACCTCCCGGGTAAATGTTAGAAATTTGCCACTTTTTACCCCTTAATATTAATTTCTTCTACTTCCACTTCCCCCGAAGCCCCGATTTTATTTTTAACACCCGAAACACGCCCCGAAGTGCCCGAGAAGCCCGAAAAATTTAACTTTTCGGTTTTGAAGCTCTACCTTCGTAGAGCCCGGTTTTCAACGAAGAAAGTTATATTTAGATCCGAAGTACTGCCCAAATTAATATTTTAGCCCCCCGGTTATTTCACGGTGAGTTTAATATATAAGAACAATTGTATGTTATGTGTTATATGTGCTACGTGCTTTTCAGTGTTATTATTCCGGGTTATTTTCCCGTGTTATTTTTATTCGCTATTTTTTAATAGCAAAGAAATACCTCTGACCATGTGATCAGTGAAAGGACTTAGATTCACGTTGGTACAGGTATATAGCCTCTGGCCATGTAGAACATGTCTCCGTAAGAGAATGATTTCTAATCTATGGTATTGGCAGAAGGTTAGACAGGGCTATAAGCCTGAAATCTACCAAAATGTTAATCCGAAGTTGTATGTCTTCTGTTCCATTTAGGCCAAAGCTTTGTTGATGTATATCTGGTATGGAAATTGTTATGTCTCATTGATTGTATATCTTTGAATCAAATCAATGATTGATATGGAAAGTTTGTCATGTGATTCTCATATGCCCTTGTTGTTCTTTGTTCCTCTTTGCTTATGCCATATTGAGGTATATATATATATATATATGGCATAATGTTATATTGTATCTATTATTGAACTCACTAAGCGTCACCGCTTACCCTCTCAATGCTTAACAAATTGCAGGAGATAAGCATCCAATATAGTCATATATTGGTAGAAGATTTTTAAATAGTTTGAACTATTGTATTGATAAATGTTTATGAATAGAACTAATGCTTAACAATTGTAACCTCTTTATCAATGTAAAATATTGTTATTATGAATATGCAAGTAGCATGTTTTGGAGTAACTATATTGTCAAGTACGAAAGTTTGGGTCTTTCATAAATACGAAAGTGAGGGTCTTTCACTTAACTTCCAAAAATGGATCCAAGGTGGGCTAAAAAGGCCCTAAACTCTTGAATGGAAAGATCTAATAAGAAAATGATCAAGGTAACGACTTTTTACCTTCAAAAGGTTGCTTCAACTGAGTATATGTCGGATCTATAAGCTCATTCTCATTCCAAGCTCCTAAACCTTCAAGTCTCTCCAAGAAATGAACCTAGCGCACACTCTTTAGCCTTGTACGCACTCAAAATGGAAGGTTTTCCCGTTTAGGGTTTTCGTCTGGATAATAGGTTAGTAAGGGAGGCTGGAGAGAGGGTGCAAACCCTAAAAATTAGGGTTTTCATGCACATCCTCAACTCGTAGAGTTGGGTCCTCCAACTCGTCGAATAAGCTTCATAATCTCCGCGGCCAGATCAGTTTCTACACGACGAGCTAGGGTATCCTACTCGTGGAGTAGGTATAAAAATATGAATATAAAAGCTTCAAATTTATACCTAGGAGTCGGGATATTACAACTAGACACACATTTAGCTTATATAGGTCAATTATACTTGCATTCATACATTTATCTTTGTATTCTACATTTTATATCAATAAAATCATCAAGGTAGGTGATCGTTATCACCCCCAAGGTTTTATACAGGAGATCCTATAAAGGATCAAGGTCTTTCCTTGTATCTCACTTTTGTCACTTTGATTATCATTTCTTACTTGATTTACCATTTGTTACTTGATCATTATCACCTCCTAAGGTTAGATTCTACTTAGTTGATTTTTGACCAAAACAATTACATTGGCATCCGCAGGGGGGATCCTAGTTTCTCTAGGATCTTATGAGGATCCTAATCCTTTTCTTTGGATCTATCTTTTCTTTTTTTATGGATCTGTATGAGGTATCTCTTGCTGAGTAGGTAACTGATCTTCTTTGTGAGGGCTATGCAATCTTACGTAATGTGACCAAAGTCCCCGTGGTATGTACACCATTTGGACTTGTCTTTCCAGGTGGTCGACTTTTCTCCCTTTCTTGGCCATCTTGCTTTGTCTCCAAGATCCTGCATGGAAAATATTAAACTTGAAATATCCACAGGAAATCAATATCCAGTAATCTTAGTAAATTGTTCTCCCTCTCCTTCATCTTCAAGGGCATTAAACCTATGATGATCGGGTTTGGAATATGGTTTCGACTTATCGGATCTTTGGGCCAAGGATTCGACCTTCCTATTAGGATTATCATATGAGTTTTGGAGGTTGCTCCTATTTTGGATCTCCTTGTCTTCTTCGAGCTTTATGAACCTAAGTGTTATGATCCTTACTTCATCTGTTATTTTGCATGGAGTCATTACAAGGTATTCGTAGAAAGGAGAATCCTTCTTTAAGCCCATTTTAAGGCTTCTACAACAATTTCCATATCAATGTTGGGGATACACAGAGCTTCTCTGCCAAACCTATTCACAAAATCCATGAGAGATTCCTTAGGATCCTGAGCTACCTGATAGAGATCACTAGTGATCTTCTCGAATATTCTGCTACAAGAAAATTGGTTGTTAAAAATATTAACTAAATGTAAAAATGAAGTAATAAAGTATGGAGAAACATTTAGCCGCCATTTCAAGGATGATCTTGTGAGGTTCGACCCAAAACTCTTGCATTGGCAAGCTTCCTTCAAACGTGTGGGAATGGGGATGATCTCCATTCTTTCCCTATATCATGCCACATGTTCTTTAGGATATGTAGTCCCATGGTAAGGCTCCATGATGGGAGTCTGGAAGCACTTTGGTACTTCAATTTCAGCAATCACAGAAGCAAATATTGAGATCTTGTGGCTTATCGGGGAAACTTCCGATATAGGTTGGACTACTCCGGACACACTTGAGATCATTTGTCTTAACTGTTGAAGTTCCTTGGTCATGACAGGGCTCATTCCTGCATTAATATACAAAGGGTTAGTAATAAAATTATTATTCTTCATGAAGTTTGCCGGATCCTTGTTATTAGGAGTGATGAAGGTTTTGTCAAGATCCTGGATCACATGAGCACGCTCATTTGGGGCTACCCCAAGCGGGAGTAGGGGCTATCATTGAGGATCCTATCTCCCAACAGTATCTTGAGGATCCTGTATTGTCAAAGTTCAAGATCTTGGGTTGCAAGATCGAGGGTCCTGCTTCTTGGGGTTTATGGATCTCCGCCCTCATTATCTCCATTTCCTTGAGTATCGTCCCGTTGCCCTCCTGATGCTGAGTGACTTGTCATTCCAATCTCTTAATCATAGCAAAGAGCTCATTATTAGAAATAATTACAGGAGGATCCTAAAATCCTTGGGCAGTGACCAGAGAGGTGTTTTTCTTTGGTGCCTCAGAAGTCTTCTTAGGAGCTCCGCCTAGAGTTGGTGGAAGATTTTTGGAGGAAATGGGAGGAATGGAGGAAGTGGATAAGGTTGGTTGGGTAGACATGATTTTAGAACGATTGTGAACACCATGGCCACACAGTGGGCGCCAAATTGTTTTGGTCATAAATTTATCAAGGGTAATTCAACCAAATTGTATGAGAGGTTGTGGTGTTAGGATAATGCAAGTATAGAATAATAATCAAAGTGAGACAAGTGAGTAATAAGGAAAGACATTGATCCTTTATAGGATCTCTAACATAAAACCTTGGGAGGTGATAATGATCACCTGCCTTGTTGCTTTTATTGATCTAATCTGAGATTACAAAGACGATGAAGATAATACGAATACAAGTGTAATGGTAGAGCTAATTGTGTGTGTGGTGTGCAATTTATAGGTGTTATTCATAGTCTAAGCGAATCAACAAGAAGGCCGATATTTCCAGGATCCTCCTTGAAAAAGTATTTACACGTTGTTTGACTTGGTATTCCCGGGTCATAAGCTTGGTTGAAGTGATTCTACCTTGAGAATGAGTCTTGTGTTGACTAATTTTACACATGTGAGAAAAAGAAAGAAGAATATAATCGTTACAAGTGTTAGGTAATATTATTGATAATAATCAGGATCCTGGATCTATGATATGTTTAAGGATCCTGAGGTTTCAGAAATATCAAGGATATTGAATATGATTCTCAGATCCTACCCCTAACAATAACTGATACAATAACATAAGCATAAACATGATTTTTATTGGCCTTACAACATCTAATGGCCTACATTTCCTTTAATATCTCATAGGTCCAAATGTCAAATATCTTCATACCGTTACCTGTTATACAAAGAAATTGAGTGGGTCTGGCTGGGAAACCTGGTGAGTACATAGTGTTTTCGGCCCATAATAATATAGTTAATTATGTTTAATTATCAAAAAATTAACCCGATCATCCATCCCCGTTTTTCTCTTTATTCTTCCTTAAGTATCTTAGCCTGAGGGTTATTTTTTAATCATCGTTGCTGATAGTAATGTTACAGGGATTTCTCCGCAATACATGTTAGTAGGTTTCTTTCTATTTTCATTCCTAATGGTTTGTCCTAAGGAATAGGCATGAAGTCCATCACTGCTTGTGCTTATCTAATAGGCACGAAGTCCATCGCTGCCAATGTTTATCTAATAGGCACGAAGTCCATTGCTGGCAGTGTTTCACGAGATGGTCATGAATAGTCTGGTGGTTGTCGCCTGTACTTTGTTAGATGACTACATCCTTGGCACACTAGTACCATTCTTACATTGTTGACACACTAGTACCATTCCTATATCATTAGTACACTAGTACCAGTTGTAAAGTTGTGGCATTCTATCATTGCCTACATCTTTCATCATACTATGGCATTCTATCTTTCATCGTACTACGACATCTTTCACTACCCTTTGTTACCTAATGTATAATATTTATAAAAATACATATACGGTATAAATCATATAAACTTATCTTTATAAATTTCATCTAACACACAACATCGTTTCACGTAAGCACATATAGCAATAATTAATTAGATACTTCATATCTATGTGTAACATGGAGGTAACTATGCACTCACCTGACTTAGGTGTGTGATGGGAGAATTCGGCAGTGCTCCGCCAAACTCCTTGAATTTTCTTCTTACTTGAACTAGATGCAAATGTCACTAAGTCTTAGTCTTACATTCATGGTGACTAATAATAGTCTAGATTCCTCACTAATCCCAATCTGTCTACTGCTACGTCGAAATATTAGAAAAATCATAACTTCCTTTCACGAAGTCAAATTTAGGCGTTCTTTATATGCATAGAATCCTTGTCACATATACTATAAATTTGGTTAAGATTATTTATCCTATATAATATTCTATTAAAAATTCATTTTTAACCCTTATAATATCTTAATTGACTAGCCCGAATCGGCGGGCGTTACACATACTACCTTTTCACCTACTCGTTACTGTCTTGGAGGATCACCACTAAATTCTTGGGCCACTAGGGCCAAAGCAACTAGGGTATGCATACACTATACACTCATTCAGTTAAGAGTAAGTACCAATTCTTACTTTTGCTAGCACTCTAACAATCACACACCCAACTAGTGAAACCTTCACTAACACTATGGTCGCCTTGCGTATGCTAATCATACATACACTTAGCAACTACAACAATAATGTTAGTTTCATATAGCATGACAAGAAATCCCCTAGTCTATGAGGCATCATAAATCAGACAGTTCTATCATGCGATTCCTAAAGATCCTTAGCCTATGAAATAACATGCAGTTCTAACACTTTAACATATCAACAACATACATATAACGAGTGTGGGTATCTTGGGGAATAACTTTCTCTTTAGCTCTTATTGATTGTACACATCACATCTTCCTTTTGTAGTTATTTAGAAATTATTTATGATTTTTTTTTGCAGATCCATAGTTTTAGTCTGGAATCACACAATCGTTCATCTAAATCTCTTAGACAAGGGCTCTGATACCAACTATTAACATCCCAAAAACCATAGTAAAAAATTTTCATTTTCAAAAGACATTTCCATAAAAAACCGTAAAGTATTCAAATCATTGTTTCAAAACATAATCATAAAATCATAGTATCAATAACATTTCTAAAGTAAAAATCAACATGATGATGTGTATGATCACACATTTGCCTTCCCCTGATCCTCTAAAGTACCTAAAATTTTTAAATCCACAACTGTAAGCCAAATCTTAGTGAGTTCCCCAAAATACCTCACACAACAACACACATAAAATGCATGCACACATGAGCCTATAGTCTGACTGGACCTCCTCGAAAGGTCTACAATATATCTTGACCACTCTCCTTGGGCCTATAGTCTGACTGGACCGCCTTGCAAGGCCTACAATACACCTGGACCGCTTGGGTAAACCCTAATAAATGAAACACGGCTGGATAGGCCCAAAACCATGAAATCTACGGACTATAACTAAAAAGCCCAATGACGCAACATTACAAACCCAACACACACGACTTGAGGTTTGTAACCTATCATGCTGACATAATTGTTGTTTTTGTGCCTATTCTAGTAAAATTAACTATGTATGTGAGTTCTATGAGCTCTCAATTCCTAACAACTTGGAAGCAATGGTAGGCCGTTGTGTTTCCAGGTGGCAAGAAATTAAGATTGAACAAGTTCAGTCCATATGAGCTTTAATTTGTCACTAACATTGTCTTATGATTATGGTTTTGACAAATTCACATGGATAGGAACACATACACCATAAAATCTAAGTGTCATAAGGTTTCTCTCCGCTTCACGAAAATGATTGTGAGGTAACACTTTCAATAAGTAGATTTTAAGGAGATAGCAATTGTGATGTTTGCATTCTCAAATTCGATCATGATTACATCATCCCTCTTCAAGGTTGAATTGTGAGAATGGAAAAAGGTCTAAACATTATGATTACGACATCCCTCTGCATAGTTGTTTAGACACACATGTGAGCTATCTAAGGAAAAATGTATGATTTTGAGAAGCTTAGATAAAATTTTATTGAAGCATCTCGTATCAGAAATATGAACTTTGGTAATGAAAGTCAATGAAGCATCGATTTCTAGAAGTCCAACTGATTTTTGAGTACGTGTCAGAGCTAGTGGGAGCATAAGTGTTATGATGGTAAGATAATAATTATTATGCTAGTGGGAACATAATTAATTATGGTAAATATTGCAAGTTAGCAATGTTAATTATAGAAAACAAAAGTTTCAATTCGTGAAGTTGTAGGGGTTGAAAAAGTTGTTTTGCCATAATTAAGGGAGAGGAAACTATACTTCATTTCAAATCTAAAAGCTTAGATTGTGAGATTTTAATCAAATTTAGTCATGATTACATTATTTGCGTTCTAAAATTCGATTATGATTACGACATCCCTTTTCATATTCCGAATTTTGAGAACATTACAAATTATATGAATTATTGTAGCAAAAGACTGGTCAAGTATCATGTCTTTTATGTAAGACATCATGAATCATGTCTTGTATGCTTCGGATATAGGATCGATTGCCTGTGCTATAATACTTATCCGTTCTAAATTTTCCAAATGCCTAGGGCATTAAGAGGGAAAAAGGAAGAGAAACGGATATGACTGAAATGATTAAGCAATTGTCGAGGACAATCTGAGGTTTACCTAAGATTGGTTTCTCATGGACAGTTGGAATTATGGTGTAAAATTTTGGAGAGGGACCATATTGACATATTCTGAAAAGAGGCAACTCTTGTTCATAAGAGTCAAAATGGGAATATGGAAATGGTTCCATAGGAGGAAGTTATTTCTTCAAATCTGTGTAAGATTAGAAAAACTTAATGCAAGAAGGATGTTCAAAGGAATGTACTTTGAATGTGAGACATCATTTCCATGGAATTGATCTCCATTTGAATACTTTGTAATGTCTGTTGCCAAGTCTTTGTAACTTTTGTGCATAGTCATTACAAGAGGACCAATGCATATAAGTTTAAAATCTAACAGATTACAGTAAATGACAAGAATTTGATATTCTTAAATTTACGGTAAGGATTTGGGATTGTGAAATGAGCATCATTGGAATCATGTTCAATTGATCTATTTCACAAAGTAAGGATCATAGACAAACATAGTGTGCATACTTGGAGTATGGCATAACTATTGTTTAGAAAACATAGTGTGCATGCTTGAAGCATGGCATGACTATTGTTTCAGTTCAAGTATTAAGTTGATTATTTGAAACATTATGCAATGAATAATGTGTAATCAATATGGTGATTAAATAAAAGGTGTATTAATTATATTTATAAGTTCTGAGACCATATTGGATTCGATTATTCTCGTGTTTCACTTTGCATGTTTCGACTTCCCAAATAACTAAGTTATTTAAACCATCCACAGTCGATCATACTTTGGAAGTAGGTATTGAGGCAAGACTGTCATGAATGGGTCTGTAGTTTGTCTGGGACAAAGTGGCTGCAGTGTTCGTGAGTGCTCCTGGAATGAGATTCGAGTATTGGATTCAACCCACACTAATTTGAATCACTTCATGGATTTTATCACGAGTGATCATGAGACGATAATATCTTATATTCTTCAAACGGATACGTGTGAGTTGTAGTTGCGAGTTGGTTGCACATTGACATATATATAAATGGAACCAGTAACTTGGTTGTTATAAAACATATCGTTGTGTTAATTTGATGAGTAAGTACAAGCGAGCATTTGGGTCGAATTTTATCCATTCCTTTTACCCTTGGAGGGATAAAAGCGATATCTGTCGGCCCCTCGATGATTTAGTGATGAGACCCCTAAGTGTTTGGCCAAGCCTGAACTGATTTGATTTGTTCAATTAGTCAGTCGTCATAAATCGGAAATCGGGAAACAACAAATGGACAGAAAGAATGATTATAATCCATGTCTCAGTCCATATGATATCTAGAATGGAGGAATATATGATCCTTTATCTAATAGACACGTCATTTAACTAGGTCAGAGTTCGACAGTGGCTTTAAGAGATACGATTGGTAGTCAGGATCTTGGAGTCATACTTGAATAATAGTTTTAGACTTATCTAATTGGGGTACTATTGGATTAGATGTCTAAGCCCATAACTATTATTGGTATGTACTCGACCCGAGAGTAGCATGATTTGGGTTGCACGACATCGAAACAATTGGATAGACAAGTGAGAAAAGGTTATTTATGATTTATATTAATATATTATGAGTTCTAATATATTAATATGAAATCATATTATTTAATTAGTATTGATCAAGAATTAATTTTGTGATCAAAAGAGACTAATTAAATATATGGGGATTGATTATGTAAATCATTCATTCTTATATATATGGGTTAGTGATCCATTGTCCTTCATGTTGGGCTTAACCCATGTGGTAACCCATGGATACTCCATGGAGGTTAAAATCCATGGATCATGAAGGAAATGGAAAGTCATGGACATTAGGGTTAACATGGTGTAACCTTAATGAGCTACACTATATAAAGGATCCCATGGTTCATGAAATGGCACTGGTGGATACACATTGTGAGGGCAAGGGCCGATTTCATAGGGAGAATCAAACTAACCTTCTTCTCAGGTTATTCCATTTGTTGGAGGTGTTGTGTGATTCCATTTGAGGCTTCCACAATATTGGGGCTAAGCTCTTAAAGGTTAAAGACTTCAAGCTCCATCAAAAGGTATGTCATCTGACTAGACTTTTGTAGTATAGTTGCTCCATAATATGCTAGTTAGGATGATGCTTTGGAATTTTTTATATTTTCATGTATAATAGTGAAAACATAGATCTAAGGCACATAGGGTTGCATGCACACCATAAGAGTGTTAAAATTCTCAAAACCCATCAATATCAACATCCTACACATAAGGATACATACTGTAATACAAAGTATAGTGAGAAAACTCACATTTCAGTCTAGCAGATAAACAATACAGCTCACACGAATCCAAGAACTGGTACTACGGGTCACATATACAATAAACAAGGACCAATCCTCAATCTACAACCCAAAAACCGTAAAGTTGGACAAAGTCAACTTGGTTAAAAAGTCAACGGTCAAAGACAACGCTCAAAAGTGAATCAGTAGCCATCACGTCGTGGTCAAGTATTTGTCACGTCATGGTGACCTCATGGGAAAACAGTCGCGCAGATGACCTATTGCCATGACATAGTGGCTAACCCTCCACGTCGTGGAACTTGATCTGACCAGCTTAATGCATTAAGCTCTTAATCCTTCAAGCTAATCATTCATACTTTCTAGAAGACTTTCTTATACCCCATGAGTCATAAAAATCGTTACTTTATTGATATGCATGTATTTCCCAAGCTAGGTCACAAAGATGGAGAAAATAAGGTCAAAACGTCAAGCATGGGATCAAAAATTCTATATTACTTTAGATCTGGAACAAGGAACTACAAAGGGACCTCAGGGATCCATAAAGTTGCCAACTTTATGGAATCTATCCACTCAAACTTTCCCAAACTTGGAGAAAAGAGCATAGAACCCTAGATCTATAAGAACACATAAATATTGAAACTTGAGGGCTTACAATGGTCCAAAATATGTGCAATAAGATGGTGAGGGAACTTGTTTGCTATATCTATGCATAAGGAACACCTTCTTCTCCTTCAAGACACCACAAAAAACACCACTTAAGCTTCAAGAACACAAAAATGGAGGTGAGGGTTTGCTTGGGATGAAATGGAGGTGATAGATGATGAAGGTGTGCAAACCCTATCCATCACATCCCTTAAATAGGAGCACTAATCCAGTAAATTAGGGTTTTCAAAGCGGGTGGTTGCCACGTCATGGCGCCCTAAACGAAGACGTGTTTTCATCAAGTGCCACCACGTCGTGGCCACCAAAATTTTTATTATTTTAAGTCCCAAATGTCAAAACCACAAAATAAATTATACATGGAACTTAGTCTTACAGGAATCATGATTCTCACTGGATTCCGATATTATTTAACGATTTTCATGATGGTGTGGTGGGCGGTCATTCGAGGGTTCAACAAACATATCAACATACGAATCAAGAGGTTTTTTGGCATGGAATGAAGGGTAAAATTGCTAGATTTTTCACAGAATGTGATATTTTCCAATAAAAAAAAATCTACTTTGGCCCAAGTGGGTTACTACAACCACTGGAACTTCCCACAAAAGTTTGGTTGGAAATCACCATCAACTTCATCGATTGTTTACCAAGTTCCGAGGGGCACATTGTCTTGTGGATTAACTAAGTAAGTATGCTCATTTTGTTCCCTTAAAACATCTTTATTCTGTTGTATCTACTGCGCATGACTTTGTGAAGGAAGTGATTCGTCTACATGGTATTCCCGAGTCAATTATCTCTGATCGTGATAAAGTATTTTTAAGCCAGATTTCGCAGGAATTATTTCACTTACAAGGAACAACTCTCAAGCACATTACTGCTTACCACCCCCAGACAAATAGTCAAACAGAGGCTGTCAATCGTTGTGTTGAAACCTATCTCGGGTATTTTGTCCATGATACTCCGATGAAATAGCCAAAATGGATTTCTTGGGTAGAGTATTGGTATAATACCTCTTTTAATAAATCCATAAGAATTATACCTTTAAAAGTGTTATACGGTAAAGACCCGCCCCACTTGGTATACTATGGTCATGAGAAGACAATAGTGGGATCGGTTGATGAATTGGCGAAAAGAGATCTTATTTTACAAGAATTAAAGGGGTATTTTTTCAGGTGCGACATGTAATGAAAATACAAGTTGATTTACATAGTCATGAGGTTGAGTTTATGGTTGGAGACCCAATATATTTCAAGTTGAAGCCATATCGACAACATTCTATAGCTAGGTATCGAAATGAAAATTTATCTCCACATTACTTTGGGCCTTTTGAAGTTCAAGAGCGGATTGGTAAGGTAGCATGTCGCTCACGGTTGCCACCATCCTCTTGCATACTTAATGTTTTTCATATTTCATAGTTGCATAAAGTTATTGTCAACTGAGTAGCGACATTGTAATGTCTGCAATATAGGGCTAGATGATTAAATAATAATAGGATAATTGTTTGTCACAACAATAAATAGATGTTTACAATAGAAGATTATCTAGGGAAAATAATCTAAATGAAAGTCATAGTAGTTGTTAAACTGAGGACGTGCATATAGACAACGTCCAAATCTAACTTCATATGAGGAAGTTATAATTTTTTGAAGTTTCAACGTAGTAGTGCACAACACAGAAACGAAAATAGAAATTGGTTGATTTTTAGCCGGAACAATCTAAACGAGAGTTTATATCTCGTAGATACAATTTTGTCGATTTAAAGATAGTCGAGAACCGATGTCATATGGAAGAGTTATGATTTTTATACAAACTTTAACAGTCTAAGCCTTTAAAAATATAACTTTAAAAATAAAGTGAGAGTTCGCTAACGGAGTCTAAATGAAAGTTATGGATCTCATTGATATCTACGCGTGGATATAAAGAATGTCGAAAACGAAGCTCGTATGAAGAAGTTATGAAATTTATGAAATTTGTATTTTCGCACCGTGTGCTTCTAGAAGATGGCAACGCGGACCACATGGAAGCTGAAAAATGGCATGAAACGTCAGGAGATATATTGGCCTAAGTGTTCAACACACACTTCTAAAGGCGTGACACGCTTATAAAAAATTGCCTATAAAAGGGGCAACATCCCCTCATTTGTCTCCACACCTTTTGCAACTTCCTCTTAACCTATAACCCAGTTTTGTGGGTCTTTTCTTTAGGATCTTGGAGAATTTTAGTTTAGCGAAGCTTTAGATATCTAGGCTCGACTAGTAAAAGCTTTCGGGTTGGAGTTTTGCCAGTGCAGTCTCCCGGTTTCGTTAGAAAATCTATGTAAGTTAAGCTACACTCATATCGCTTTCATTGTGACTTATATTTATATTCATAGTCGTTGCTACGAATTTATAAATAATATTTATCAATAATTCCATGCAATATTACTGATTAATCTACTTACGGGAGTGATGTCTAGCTTGGATGGATTTAGTGAGGTGTTTAAAGTGGGATTTCCAAACAACATACTCTGTATACCAAATGGACCTTACCTCTGATATGATCATACTTGGTTATTCCTTACTTAATAGATCTTGATGTAGACATTGGGTTTTTTTTTGAGGAATCTAGACTATCATTAGTCTCAAGAGATATTAGACTAAGACTTAGTGATAAATAAACATAGGCCACATTAAGGGAAAAGCTAAGTGGTAGGGTAAAGCGCTGCCTAAATTTCGAGGCATCCACTTTTACCAAGTGAGTGCATTGTTACTTTCAGCTTACACATAGATATGAAGTATCTATTAATTACTATATGCGCTTACTATCTTTGTTCTTGATATATGTGCTATATGTAATAATATGATATGATTTTACTTATATAAATTACTATATCGTATTTGAATTTGCATTGGGTAGTAAAGGGTTTTGGAAAATAAAATAAAATAATGGGTTGGGTAGTGAAGGGTTTTGGGAAAATAAAATAATGTTGAGAGGCCACACATTATATTACCAGGATCAGTCATCTAACATAGTATAAATGGAAACCACTAACTATTCTAGATAGTCTGGTGGAACACCAACAGGTGGTGTTAATGATCATACTTTTTAAGGAAAGGAAAGTTGTTCATTCGGGTACTCTATCCCCCTCAGGGTTGCCTTATTGACACATATTGCTATAGTTTTACCAAAGTAATATTGTCTACTCACAAAGATCCTTTAGGGTAGGTCTCTTGATATTATCATTTTAGATTAGAGAGTGAGAATAACGGGAATGGGTAATCGGAATTAATTGTTTGTTGAGAAAAAAATAACAATATTATGGGTTGAAAACCCTATGTGCTCACCAGGTTTCCCAACCTGATCCACTCAGTTTCAACCTCCCAACCTGACACACTTTGTTTCTTTGTATCACAGGTAGTGGCACGAAGGTACAATCCACTTAGAGATTCGAGGAGTTTAGGCCATCAGTACGATAAGTTAATGTAAGGAATGTAATGTTTATGCTTATGTTTTGTATTAGTTATGACATCCCAAGTTTTTAATAATCAATGAAAAACATTTTCTTTGGAAAAATACTTTTTATGCGACAAATTCTGCTTTTATAAATGTCACTCAGATTTAAAATAAGCATAAATAAAAAGGTTTTTTAGACCATAAAAATTAGGGATATCACAAGCACCTCAGTTACTGGCCACTTTAACTGAGGAAATGGAGGTTTTTCTTCGCCTATGTCAAGTCGAGGGTGTGCGAGACAGAGCTATGGGAAGGGAAAATTTGGTTCATCGGTTGGATCTTACAAAGTACGAGTCTACATGGGAGTTGTTTGATATTATTAATGGTCAGTTTCCAAATTTTCACCTTGAGGATAGGTTTTGTGTTTGGAAGGGAAGTAATGATACACCTAGACCGGGTCGGTTTGGTCAGATGTATCATAGGCAGCTTCAAACTTAGGCAACAAGTAATTAGGAAGTCCATTTTTGGTATTTTTTTCTAATAAATATTTTTATCCAGTAATATTACTTATATTAGGATACGTTTTCCTATTTTATAGTTTTCCTTGCTTCTAGTAGGTCTGTATAAAAATAGGGCGTCATAGATGGTTTATTTTATCGATTAATAACAGAACTAGTAGTTGACTATTTTGGGAGATCTTTTGTTCTCGAATACAGACCATTCAGTTCTACTCTAGTGATCGTGTAAAACCAGTGAATTCGGGATAGATGTTTAAGGGATAATGGTTATGAGTATCTATTTTATTGAATAATTAAATTCCTCAATTAGCATAATTGTTCTTCGTATGTGTTACGAGTTATATAAATACTTATTTATTATATACGCGTCATATGGACAAATATTATGGGTATATAATACTTTTATAAATATTTTTATAAGTTTATCAAAGAGAGATAAAATAACATTTTTAAATAGAAGATTATTTAGGATAATTAATCTTAATGTAAGTTGTAGTAGTCATAATTACGAAGCCGTGAGTATAAAGAACAACACAAAAATTTGACTTTGTATGAGGAAGTTATGATTTTCTAAGTATTGTGTTCGACATAATGCAACAGTATGTATCACATAATACGAAACAAAAATCGGATACTGTTGGATTAGTGTCTAAGTCCATAACTATTTTGGTATGTACTTGACCCGATTGTGAGCATGGTCCTTTTGGGTTGCCTTCACCAAAGCAACTTGATAGGATGATTTATGGAGAAAGAGTTTAATTATGATTTATTAATATATTATGTGAATAGTACATTAAAAGAGAAATCATATTGTTTAATTAATATTAGTCAAGAGTTAATTTTATGGCTAAAAGAGATTAATTAAACTTGGGGGACTAATATTGTAATTATAAGATAATTGCATTATGGGCTATGGATTCCTATTGGAAAGAGGATTGGAAAAAATCTATGGGAAGCCCATATGGATTTCGTCCAAGGGCTTTCTAAAGGGACTCCATGAGTTTCTTAAGGCCTAAGCAGAGAATTAGGGTTTCCCCTGAAAAACCTAGCAGCCCACACAAGTATAAAAGGAACCCTAGGGCACCCAAAAACGTGGCTAAGCATTCCTTGGAGTTTCTTGAACGTTTTTGGTGCCTCCTTCTCCTCTCCTAAGTCATCCTCTTTCTCTTGGTGTTTGTGAGCCATTAGAGGTGTGCCACTTGTGACACTAAGCTTTCAGAAGTCAATTACAAGAAGGAATAGATTGTTATTGTGACATAACAATCAAAGGTAAGATCTAAACCTTAATTCATATGTTAAATCGTTTATTGTATGCTAGATCTAGGGTTTATGGCTTTGGATGATTATTGCATGTTCATTAGACAAACTAGATCCAAAGCTTTAGGGTTTGCATGTACACCATAGGATTGATGTAGTGCTCAAAACCCATCAGTGGTATTAGAGCCTAGGTCGTTTCCTAGTGAATTGATGTAATAATGAACTGTCAAATATCAGGAAATCGAAAATTTTTGCTGTCTGGAGCATGAACTCGACGAGTTGGGTGAACTTGACGAGTTTAGAGCCAACTCGACGAGTTTACTGTTATGTTCCCGAGATTTTCGATTTTCTGGCCAGATTTTGTTGAGGATAATTGCCAAAACTCGTTTTTCTTGCCTAATACCGATTTTTTAAGTTTGGAATGGTTATCTTCACCAAAATTGATGGATTTGGTTAAATATAGATAATATAGGATTATTATAAGTCAAATATTTAACCTAGTAACATTGAAAAGTTTCAATTTACACCCTTTAGTTTTATAGTTTAAATTTGAACTTAATAGTTTTTGTTTTTGAAATTTAAATAGTTAAACCTAATTGTTTTGAAAAGTTTCAAAACCTTCCCTCAAGTTTTGGAATTAAAATTTTTTGATTAAAAAGTTTAATATTGAAATGTTTAAATTCTAAACCCTAATTGTTTTGAAAAGTTTTATAACTTGCCATCAAGTTTTGGAATTCAAATTTTTTTGATTAAAAGGTATTAATTTTGAAATATTAAATTCTAAAACCCTAGTATTTTTTTTTGAAAAGTTCAAATTAGACCCTTATGGTTTTATTAAGTTAACTAAAAATGTATAATTAAAAGAGAGTTAATAAATCCATAATGATATGGTTTATATTTAATTAAATTTAAAGCATAATTTTATTAAACTAGACCACCTAGTATTTTAATAGTGTAAAATAAACCCTTATATTATATATAAAATTAAAAGGTCTGATATTATATATGTATGAGTAAAGGTCAATCTTACCGTTAGTAGGCCTCATTCACGAAGCTGGTCTATAAGCGGTGTTTAAGGAAGCGGCATGTAAAATGATCGGCATTGGGTATTCATTCTTACCTACCGCACTCTTGACTAATGGATGGTTGTTACCCGAACGGGTAGGATAAGACACAACATTCCATTATAAGTATAATGAAATACGAAGTAACTAAATGTTTTAAAAATTCCCAAATCTTAGTTACTTTAGGAAATATGTGGAGTTGGTGCAATTCTATGAAATTACACTTTGTACCCTTGCTAAGACATTAGTGGAGTGTGTGTGGTTAACCGGCACACTAATTGGGCTCTAAGCAAAGGTGGAAAATGGTGACTCGATGTTTGTCATAGATTGATGGAGCGTGTGTGGTTAACCGGTACGTCGATTAGGTGACTGTAACATTGGGGGCACCATGTATATTTGCATGGTTATCCACAACCTGTTTGTGATCCTCGACATCCCAGTCACAAACGAAGGGCACACTCGAGATTTAAACATGCCATTGAAAAGTTCAATGAATCTCAAAAAGATCTAGGAGTTTCAATTCATCTAAAACTTAATTTTCAATTTTCGTTTTTCATGGTGGAAATTGGTAAATCGTCATTTACCTACATTCAAATGTTTTGCAATTTGGATTATGGCATCCCTCTTCCATATTGTAGGATATTGTGTTGGATCCTAGCCTTGATATTTCATTTGGGTGTTATATCAAGGATTCAAATCAACTAAAACTTGAATTTCTCCCATTTTATAGATGTCAAAGTCTGACAACTATGGTCTTCCTAAATCCGTTGGAAAAGGTTTTCCACGTGAAGATGATATTCCACGATTAGATTGTGGAAATGGAAATCATGCTTCACTTCCTCCACCTCCTCCAATAATTCTCCCTGACCCACGTGTTTAAATACTTGAAAAGTTCAAGGTCACTCAAGCCCTATTGGCAAAAAGACACAAAGATGGAAAGTTTGTATGTGCTCATGTCTTGGATATGAAGTTGCATATCGATGGATTAGGAATGTTGGGTATCGATGTCTCAATGAAGTTGGTTGTTGACTTGGTTCTTCAGTCACTTCCTGAATCATATAGTAAGTTCATTCGAGAGTACTATGTGATGGACCACGACGTAACCCTCATTGATTTGACTTATTTGCTTATTGTTGCTGAATCAGTGATGATTTGGCGCACTGGTCAAGCAAATTTGTCTGGTAAATCAATGTCCCATCCTTCTATGAGAAATGGCAATATTGGAAGTCCAGAAAAGTTTTCTCTATGCAAAAGAAAGGCTAAGTCTAAGATAGTCCCGTGTACCATTCCAGAAGAATTCATATATTTCTACTGCCAAAAGAGGGGACATTGGTTACGAAGCTGCCCTGCCCGCCTGAAAGATCTAAGAGATGAGAGAGTCAAGATGTATGACTCTTCTTCAGGTAAAATCCACTATCTAAGTCTATTAAGTTCCTATTTGGAGATTCTAAATACATGATGTGATAAGATTACATTTGGTGTTTTGTAGAATCGAAGAAAAGAGAGGAAGCTTAAAGGAAGAAGTGAGTTGAGTCTGATCGCGAAGAAATGGATTTCGATCACATGATTCGATGATCGAATTTTTAGAGCTACTACTTTTAGAGTTATGATAGATTGCTTAGGAATATGTAATAGCGTAGTTTTCATTTGATTTTCATTGTAAGGACAAGTTTTTCCGCACCTTTTATAAATAAAATAAATTTTGGTTTTGTCCTATTTATATATTTCCTTGCAATGGCATGAATGAAAATTTAACATTTATGTATTTCTAGTTTTAGCAATGTTGAAATGGATGTGATTCTTAGTTATGTTATTTGTAGTAATGTCGAGAATTTACCAAATAGGGAAAGATTCTTATCGCCCGAGTTTCAATTGGACAAAAGCTTGGAATCACATGATTGGAATCATGTGATGTAAGGAAATATTGGTACTTAGGAAATTAAGACTAATTCCTTGATCACACAAGTATGTGAGTCAGGTGAAGGACTAAAGGAGTAGAACACAATGTTGTGCACTGGTCAAGTCCGCCACAAATAAAAACAAGACTATTCGTCATGATTTACTAAAAGTCTAGTAAATATGGTTATGCTTAAAAGATTAAGTATAATTTTGAACTATTGAAAAGTTTCAATAATAGCAAAACGAATAAGAAGAATCAATTAGGCAGATAGATAAAAGTTTCTCTAATCTGAAAAAATGGGAGAGTACTTTAGTATCATGTTTTATGATCATCTTATTGATTGTGAAACCATATCACAATTGATCCTCTAGGTAAACCTTAGTGCACTGGTATGACTAAGAAGAGGAATCAAAAATTGTTGAAATGGTTAAATCAATAAGTAAATCATACTTCGTTCCAAAATCAAGTCTTAGAGTCAGACTCCAAGATTGTGACTTGAGTGACATATCTTAAGAAGTTTTAACACACTCATCAAATGTAGAGCAGAAAAATTGTTTTTCTTACTCTTGCACGTTTCAAATTGGTAAGTTGTGATGTCTTGGATAAGACAAAGACCGACTAAGACCAATTGCGTGTAGTAGTTTGTCTTGATAAGAATTCGCACATAATCTTGAATATTTGTTTTTCATGAAATGTTTATTGACAAGAGAATCTTATATGTCAAGAGGTCAGTAGGAGTCTAAATGATCTTGAAAAGTTTCAAGAACAAATCAAGAGTAAACTTAGTTAAAAACACTAGCACACGACTTGAGGTTTATAACCTATCGTGTTGACATATTCTTATTTCTGTGCCATTCCAGTTTAAGTCAACTATGCATGTGAGTTCTATGATTTCTCAATTGAATGCATAAAGGCAAAGCACCTTGTTCAATGAAAGTACGTTGACTGGTATAAGTGAGCTGCTAAATAACTTGGAAGCAATGGTGGGACCCTTGATGGCAAGAAATTAAGAATAAACAAGTCCTGTTCATAAGAGTTTGCATTTGTCACAAACATTATCTTATGATTATGGTTATGAAAAATTCACATGGATAGGAACACATACACCATAAAATCTAATTGTCATAAGGTTTCTCTCCTTCAAGAAAATAATTGTGAGGAAACGCTTTCACTAGGAAGATTTTAAGGAGTTAGTTGTTGTGTAAATTGCATTCTCAAATTCGATTATGATTACGGCATCCCTCTTCATAGTTCGAATTGTGAGATTTGGCAATTAGTTTAAACATTTAAGACTTATTGCTATAAGTGCTAAAAATTTTTAGACACACATATAAGTTATCTAAAAAAAGGTGTATTGGTTTGAGAAGCTTAGATAAAGGATTATCAAAGCATATCGTGTTAGAAATATGAACTTTGGAAGTCAATAAGTATTGTCTTCTAGAAGTCCAACTGTTTTCTGAATACGTGTCAAAGCTAGTGGGAGCATAATTGTTATGCTGGAATGGATATAATAATCATGGTAGTGGGAGCATGATTATTATTTTAAGTGGTGCAAGTTAACAATATTAGTTATAGAAAACAAAAGTTTCACTATGCAAAGTTGCAGGGGTTGAAAAGTTGTTTTGCTATAATTAAGGGAGAGAATGTTATACTTTGTTTCCAATCTAAAAGCTTAGATCGAGAAGTTTTAATTGAATTCAGTCAAAGGACATATATGGATGTTATGTTGAAAAGATTCAACATAAAGGAATTCTATATATGGCAATATTATAGCAAGGAACTGGTAAAGTATCTTGTTTTTCATTATAAATCGTGTCTCATACGCTTCGAGTATAGGATCGATTTCATATGCTGTAATATTCGATCGTTCTAAATTTTTTCCAAATGCCTAGGGTATTAAGAGGGAAAAGAGACTAGAATCGGATTGACTAAAATAATTGAACAACTGTCAAGTACAATCTAAGGTTCGCCAAGGATTGGTCACTTGTAGGCAGTTGGAAGTATAGTAACGAATGGACCATAATGGCATTACTATGATTAGATATGATTCCATTAATAATGAGTTGTCGTATGGAAAATATGGAAATGATTCCATATTGGGAGTTCGACGTTAAGAATTTATGTCTAGATTAGAAACTTTTATGCAAGAAAGATGTTAAAAGGAATGTACTTTGAATGTGAGAGTTCATATCTATAGAATTTACTTGTAGCAATCTCCAATAGAAAACTTTGTAATTTCATTGACAAAGTCTTGGTGACTTTTGTGCAATAAGATTACAAAAGGATCATTGCATAAAATGTTAGAATCTAACATATTCTGGTAGTGGCAAGAATTTGGTATTCTTACACTAATGATAAGGATTAGGAGTTGTGAAATGAGTATCATTGGAATTGTGTTAAATTAATCTATTTCACAAAGTAAGGACCTTAGGTAAACATAGTGTGCATGCTTGGTGCATGGGACAACTGTTGTTATAATTCAAGTAATAAGTTGATTACCCAAAACAACAAATAATGAGTAATCGATATGGTGATTAAATAAAAGTGTTTTATTTATACTCATAGGTTTGAGGCCATATAGTATTAGTATTATTCTTGTGTTTCACTTTGCATGTTTTGAATTCCCGAATAATAAGATTATTCAAACCCTCCACAGTCGATCATACTTTGGAAGTAGGTATGAAAGAAGACTGTCATGAATATGACTGTAGACTGTCTAAAGTGTTTTAGACATAGCAAAAGTTTGATGCAGGGTTCATGAGTGCTCCTATAAGATTAGAGAGTATTGGATTAAACCCACGCTCACTTGGATCGCTTCATGGATTTTATCCCGAGTGATTGGTGAGATGATAATATCATATATTCTTGAAACCGAGACGTGTGAGTTGTATTCTGCAAGTCGGTTGCACATTGATAATATGTAAACGCACCAGTAACTTGGTGTTATAAAACATATTGTTGTGTGTGCTTTGATGAGAAGGAACAAGCGAGCAATGAGTTAACGTTTATCCATTCCTTTTACCCAAAGTAGGTTAAAAGTGATATATGTGGGCCCGTCGATGATTTAGTGATGACATCCTAAGTTGATGTGTTCAATTGTAGACTATTGCCAGTCGTCATAAATCGGAATTCGGGAAACAACATATGAACAGAGAGTATGATTAAAATCCATGTCTCAGTTCATACGATATCTAAAATGGAGGAATATATGATCCTTTATCTAAAGGACACATTTCTGATACGATCATAGTTCGACAACGGCTTTTGAAAGCTACGATTGCTGATCAGGTTTGAATTCATACGCAGAATAGTTGTTAGAGTTATCCAAGTGGGAGACTGTTGGATTAATGTCTAAGTCCATAACTATTTTGGTATGTACTTGACCCGATTGTGAGCATGTTACTTTTGGGTTGCCTTCACCAAAGCAACTTCATAGGATGATTTATGGAGAAAGAGTTTAATTATGATTTATTAATATATTATGTGAATAATATATTAAAAGAGAAATCATATTGTTTAATTAATATTAGTCAAGAATTAATTTTACGGCTAAAAGAGACTAATTAAACTTAGGGGACTAATATTGTAATTATAAGATAAATGTATTGTGGGCTATGGCTTCCTACTGGAAAGAGGATTGGACGAAATCTATGGGAAGCCCATATGGATTTCATCCAAGGGCTTTCTAAAGGGACTCCATGAGTTTCTTAAGGCCTAAGCAGAGAATTAGGGTTTCCCCTGAAAAACCTAGCAGCCCACACAAGTATAAAAGGAACCCTAGGGCACCCAAAAACGTGGCTAAGCATTCCTTGGAGTTTCTTGAACGTTTTTGGTGCCTCCTTCTCCTCTCCTAAGTCATCCTCTTTCTCTTGGTGTTTGTGAGCCATTAGAGGTGTGCCACTTGTGACACTAAGCTTTCAGAAGTCAATTACAAGAAGGAATAGACTGTTATTGCTACATAACAATCAAAGGTAAGATCTAAACCCCAATTCATATGTTAAATCGTTTATTGTATGCTATATCTAGGGTTTATGGATTTGGATGATTATTGCATGTGCATTAGACAAACTAGATCCAAAGCTTTAGGGTTTGCATGTACACCATATGATTGATGTAGTGCTCAAAACCCATCAGATAATTGTTAGCCAAAACTGATGCAGTTTCTTAAGCACCTGAGGTTGGAATAGAGGATAACATAGAATTCGCATGGGGAAAAAAGTTATTTATTTATCAATAAAAAAATCTAACTCCACCAAAACAAACGTCCAAAGCTAAAAAGGATTCCAATCCTAGAAACTAGGTAAGAAACTAATAAATAGATAACTCAAGTCTTATCAAAACCCAAACAAAAATAAATTATTAAACAAATAAAAAGATAACTCAAGTCTTATCAAGTCTTATCAGAACAAACAGGGATAAATCTGCAACATTAAAAGTGGATGAAACATTGTAGTGACTAGGTAACTCGATTTTATAGGCATTATCATTTATACGTTCAAGGACATGAAAAGGGCCATCCATACGTGGTTGAATCTTGCCTCCAAGCCCCTTGGAAAACCGATCCTTACTCAGATGAACCCACACTAGATCACCTTCTTTAAAAACCACCTGCTTGCGGTGAACACTAGCCTACCTCTGATAGACAACGTTATTATTGACAATTTGTTCTTGCACCTGCTGATGATTTGCTTTAATTTGATCCAATCTTTCTTCACCTTCAGCACTGAAATGGCCAGTTGCCGATAGTGGTGCAAGGTCTAATGGTATGAGCGGATTATGCCCATAAACTATAAAAAAATGGACTCTTGCCGGTAGATCGATGGGACGATCGATTATAGGAAAACTCAGCTTGTGGAAGTATGACATCCCATTGGCGTGGATTATTCCCAACAAGACTGCGCAGAAGGTTTTCAAGGCTATGGTTTGTGACTTCAGTTTGACTATCACTTTGCGGGTGATGTGCACTACTGAAATGAAGACTTGAACCCAACCGTTTCTACAAAGTTCACCCAAAATGTCCTATGAATTTAACATCACGATCAGATGTTAAGGATTTGGTCACACCATGTAGCTTAATGATTTCTGCAAAGTAAAGATGAGAGATTTGACTAGCATCATACGTCTTGGCACGTGGAACGAAGTGTGCCATCTTGGAGAACCTATCAACCATGACCATGATCGAATCTTTTTGTCTCTGTGTATGTGGAAGCCCAACAAAAAAAAATAAAGGTTGACGTCTTCCTAAGGGACTTTAGGAACAGGAAGAGGAGTGTATAGACCCGCATTTTACTGGTGGGTTTTAGCAACATGACAATTTCGACATCTAGCCACAACACGAGCGACACTGGTCACCATTTTGAGCCAATAAAACCATTCTTGTACAAGTTTCAGTGTTTTGTCTCTTCCAAAATGTCTGGCTTACCCTCCTTGATGATTTTCTAACATAAGTGTGTCCCGTAACGAACACTTCGGGACACATAGTTGATATGTTTTGAATAAGAAACCCTCGTGGATAAAATATTTTTTATGAGTTCTCGAGGTTGTCATATGGCAGTATCTCTAGACCTCTGCAAAGTCCGGTTCATCGGGATACCACCCATGAAAAACATCAAACCCTTCCACTCAAACCTCTAGTAACATGAGTAGTGTGTGAAGTCAGCTAATGTTACTTGAACCCGCTTTTTTCGTATAACGAAGAAAAAATCTTGAAGATATATAACCCATTTTGCGTGTCTCGGGTTGAGTTTATGTTGACTGTTAATAAAACAAAGAGCTTGGTGGTCCGAGTATAGAATAAACTCACCTGGTAGTAAGTAATGACGCCAATACTCGACGCTTCGAAATATCGCATAGAACTCTTTATCATATGTGCTATACTTCTGCCTCATGTCATTGAATTTTTCACTATAAAACGCAATTGATCGGTTATTTTGGCTAAGGAAACTGCCAATTACGAGTACAAAAACATCACACTCTACTCAAAAAGCGATTTAGATATTCGGGAGTGCTAAGACAGGAGCTTGTGTCACCTTTTCTTTTAATTCTTCAAACGCCTTGTCAGCTACATTAGTCCAACTAAGCTTGTTTTCTTTAAGACAATCAGTAATATGAGCGACGATGGAGCTGAAATTTCGAATAAAACACTGATAAAAGGAAGCTAACCCGTGAAAGCTTCATACTTCATGAATTGACGTGCGAGTGGGCAATGTTGTAATTACCTCCTATTATGATATGTTGTAGATGGTTGAGTCTGGATTGTAGATGAGATTCGTGTCGATTTCTTCTCATGATATCACGGTGCAAAAGAGAGAGATGACCATTAGTCGACGGTCGGGAGGAGTTCTCGGGACGAAGCTCCGACGATGAAGTTAGTATGGGATCTGAGAGAGATTATAGTAGGTTACAAGGAAAAAAAATTATGTCCCCTTCTTCATGAGGAAGAAGGATCCTTTTATACCTGTTCGAGAAGCGTGTTCCTCAACTGATTCTGTTGAGGCCTCCCTCTTGAGGTGCGATGTGGCGGACCCATATTGGAGGGTCCTCCGTCACGTTTTTTGCCTTATTCCCTCATTGGATAGAAGGAGATCTTTTAATTGTTATGAAGATCATGGCTATCGTCTAATGGGCAAGTGAGACTCTCTGATTGGTCCCACGTTTGCCGGGATATAACTTCCTGGAGAAGGGATTAAGGCGTGAATCTGCACCTTAACCACTGTACCAGTGATCTTTGCGTTGGTGAAGGCCCGTACTTAGCTTTAGACTGGGTTCTGACCAGGCCAAGACCAACGTTAGTTTGACTTCTCCTTTCGAATAAAACACCGATAACAGGAAGCTAACCCGTGAAAGCTTCATACTTCATGAATTGACGTGGGAGTGGGCCACGTGGTAACTGCCTCCACTTTAGACTCATCCATGAATATACCCGTTCCCGACACAAGGTACCCCAAAAAAAGAACTTCACGCGATATTAAATGACATTTAGTGTGGTTTGCATATAACTTCTGATTAAGCAAAATAAAGAAAACCTATCGAAGGTGGAATGTTTTGGGCTACATCTTCGCTGAATACTTGAATGTCGTCAAAATAAACAACAACACAACACCTAATTAGGTCTTTAAAGACCTGGTTCATTAGCCGCATGAATGTACTTGATGCATTTGATAGGCCGAACGACATAACCATCCATGCATACAGTCCATCACATGTTTTAAAAGCGGTTTTCCATTCATCTCGGAGACACATTCTAATTTGATGATACCCGCTTCAGAGGTCGATCTTTGAGAACACAGACGACCCATGTAACTGATCAATAAGGTCTTCAAATCGAGATATAGCAAAACAATATTTGATGGTTATCTTGTTAACGGCTCGACTGCCAATGTACATTCGATAAGCGCCTTCTGGTTTTGGAACTAATAATGTCAGGACGACACAAGGGCTCATGCTTTATCGAAGGAGTCCTTTCGCAAGAAGTTTTGTCACTTGCCTGTGTATCTCCTCGAATTCTTTCGGGTTCATCTAATACGTCGGTTTGTTTGGTATGATGGACCCGGGTATGAAGTCAATGCAGTGTTGGACATCTCTCATAAGTGGTAAACCAGCTGGGATTTCGTCAGGAAATATCACTTTTAACTCTTCGAGGAGAGGTTGTACATGAACATTGGCGTATGGTTTCTGTTAAAGTCAATAAAGGTTGAATTTGTGAGGATGAGAGCTTCTATCCCCGTATCACGGGTGTCAAAGGGTGCTAGGGTAATGTTGATTCCATCCTTAAGAAATGAATAAGTATTTTTAAACCCATCGTGTTTTGTGTGTCGTTCATATTGCCAAGGTCGTCCCAGTAGAAGATGACACACGTCCATGGGAACCACTTCACACCATAATTCATCTAAATACCGGTTACCAATAGAGAATCATATGAGACACCGATGGCTAGCTTTAACAACATTCCCTTTTTTAGCCAATTTCATTGATACGGGTTGGGGTGAGCTTATGTTTTCAATGCCAACTTGTCCACCATACTTGTGGCGACCATATTCTCACAACTTCCCCCGCCTATGATGATGGTACATACTTTACCCTTAGATGTGCATTTGGTACGAAAGATGTTGTTGTGAAGCCACAACGTGCTGTCAACGGATGGGTTCGATGCAGTACTGAGGGCTCTTTAGGTCACTAAGGTTTGACCCTTATCAGGGTAAATGACTTCATCCTCTTCCACTTCTTCTTTAAGTTCTATATCATACACAAGTTGTGTATCATCCGCGAGTGTTTCTTTAGTGAGTGTCACAAGCTATTGGTTAGGACAATCACGCAGGTAGTGACCTATCCCCTGACATTTGAAATGATGACTTAACCTGGATGATGGATTTACTTGTGTGATTGGTCCACACGATGCCTCTTCTTTGGTTGGATTAAATCTACTTCCATGTGAAATATTTGCAGTTGAACCGAATGTTTCAGCTTTGTTTATGTTGAACTTAGAAGGGATCACTTTATTTTTGTTTTTACTTTGTCTTTCCACCTTCAATGCCAAGTTACACACATATGTGAAGGTCCAATATGGCTGGAGCTGAACAATTTCTGAGATTTTGGTACGTAAAGAGCCTAAAAACCGGGCGATAACCTGTTCCTCCTGTTCCTCAGCTCCACATCTCATCCTCAACCTGTTAAATGCAGCAATAAAATCCTCAATGGTAGAGCTCCATTGGGATAAGTTGTGATACTCTAAAAAGGCTTCTTGGCGATAGTTTACTGGTAAAAATTTGTGACACAATATTTTCCTCATTTTTGCCCAAGTTTCAACCTTTGATCACCCCTCTTGTGATAGTTTCTTTTTTAAATGTTCCCACCGTAGCGAATAATATTTACGTAACTTAATAGCAACAAGTTTTACCTTATAGTTGTCAAGGATGTCTTTCAAATCAAAGACCCATTTAACCGTATTGATCCAGTCAATGAAATCATTAGGCTGAGCCTTCCCATCGAATTCTGGAAGATCGATTTTTATTCCCATGCTACAGACTGGATATGTTTCATATTGCCCTTGTCGTTGGTTTCGACCCCCAAAAGGGTTTCGATTACCACCATCGTCAGCTCTGATATCTATGTCTGACTCGATTTCTTCATCTCGTTCTTCCTGTTGCAATTCTAGGTCCCATACCCGTTGTTGAAACCTCGCAATCTCCGCAATATCACATAGGTATCGCACATAGTCCTCGTTGCCTCTGTCTACGTCTCTCTGGGGTTGTTTCCGTGGTCCTCATCCATTGTTATTCATCTTCTGAGCTCTAATACCAACTGATGTAGTTTCTTAAGCACCTGAGGTTAGAACAAAGGGTAACAGAGAATTCCCAGGGAAAAAAGTTCTTTATTAATCAATCAAAAAAATCTAACTCCACCAAAACAAACGTCCAAAGCTAAAAAGGATTCTAGTCCTAGAAACTAGGTAACAAACTAATAAACGGATAACTCATGTCGTATCAAAACCTAAGCAAAATAAATAATTAAACTAAAGACAAAATCAAATTAAACCAAATGGGTCAACTCTGGCCACCGTCATAAAAAACAATGTAAACAAGAGTTTATGCCTATGAAAATATGAATCCGTCAATATAAAGAACTTTGAGAATTAGCCGATTAAATCTTAATGAAAGTTGTAGTATCGTCGAAAAAAAATGGGGATATAAAGAACATCGAAAATGGAGCTCGTGTGTGAAAGATGTGATTTTTCGAAGAGCACATAATTTTACCTGTTTAAGATGATGTGGCACCACTCGAAGTGTGACACTTGTCACCATGAGATTCCATTCCTCCCATCTACCAGACGAGACATGTGGACCAACCAAAAGCTGCCATGTGGCCAGGGCACGACGCGCGGTTCATGATTTCAATATATACGGGTCGAATATTGCTCATTTTTCACACCAATTCTCTCCAATCTCTCTTGACATTTTTCCTGCACCCTAACGCATGACTTTTGAAGTTCCAGGGTATTCGTAACGAAGCGCTGCAACATCGGAAAGCCCGCTAAAAGGAGTATTCGGAGTCGAAATTCAGCCCGTGACTTTCTGAACTTTCACTAGAAAACCTATAAGTATAACTTATATTTATGTTCATAGTCATTATTATGAACCACCTATAAATAAGATTTATCAGTAATTTCAGTCAAAATATTGATTGAACTACTTACATGAGTGATGTCTAGGTAAGACCGGGCGAGGTGTTTTAAAATTTGATTTTTCCAAACGGTATATCTTTTACTAAACGGGTCCTACCTCCAAAAGTGATCTTACTTGGTCATTCCTTATTTGATAGAACTCAGTATTCTTTGGAATTATTGAGAAATTTTAGACGTTATTAATATAGTCTCGATTAATACGAACGAATACTAAGACTTGACAATATTCGTATATAGGTCATTTAAAAAGGGAAGGTTGAAGTGTTAGATGATGAACTAACTTTCCCGCGAATCTTCCACCTCAATTAGGTGGGTGCAAGGTTAATTTCATGAAAATGATTTTAATACAAGTATTTATTAAAAGTATGAATTGTATTGCGAGTATGTAGGTGTTTTTAAAAAAAAAACTCTTTAGACTATTTTTTGCTGCGCGGCGCAGCACACACATAACACTTGCCCTCTCGCAGCATTTTGTTTTTTGGAAGACTGTAGACTACAAAACCTATGTGCGTGTTCTACACGGAACAACACATGACTTTCCTCTTCAACTTTCATTTTTACCAAGTATTTTTTTAGAAATTTGGTATAGCTTATTTTTTTTAGACTTTGATTTTTAAAAAAAAATTGATTTACGGATTTAATACAATTTTTTGTAACATCCCAAAATATCAAGGTAAAAATTTCATTTTTAATACAATCAAAACACCCATTTATCATTTACTTAAACACTTAGAAGTATTTTATAATAAAATAGTTATCAGAGTACAATCCTAAAAATCACACAGTTGCAAAAAAACATGGGCGTATGTGTTGCGATCAAGTTGGGCTCTTCCCTTTCGAACCTGAAGTACCTAAAACCATAAACAACAACTGTAAGCACAAAGCTTAGTGGTTTCCCCAAAATACCACATACCATACACAACATACGAGTCACACATATCATATATATCAAACATATAATAGGAGGTTCTATGTGCCAACCATAGTCTTCCCATTATGCCACGAGCCGTATCATGGTCTTTCCTTGTCAGGCCGGGGGGCAAAAACCATGGATCTTACAAACAAGTGCCAGGAGCCACCTCCTGATCTTCCAAGCAAGCATCACAAAGACAACTAGCATACAACCTACATCTAGCTATATACTTAACTGTCAAGGACCGAACCCTGGTCTTGTATACTGATTTTCCAGAAGACACCTTCGGGTCTTTCATACAAACGCCAAGGGCCACCCCCTGGTCTTTCCATAATACATAAGCCAATGGGCTTGCATTGGTGCCTTCGATCCTTAGTACAGTTGAGGAGACTCACCTCAAACAACTAAAACACACAGATAAATCTCTCACTATAGATCTGCTAAAATCCCTACGCTGTCAAATACCAGAATATCATCCAATTAATAATTAGGTCCTGACTTACGCTAAGAGTCAAAATTAGGGTAAAAGACCTTTTTACCCTTCCTCTAACATGGCCCAAGGCCAAGGCCCAAACCAGTTGTCCAAAACCCCAAAATCTAAAATACGCACATAAGGCCCAAATATGGCCCAATTTTCCAAATTAGGCCCAATCCCTTTCATGAACCTTCACCCAATAAAGTCCAATAAAATCTTAATAGCTCGACCATAAAATTCTGATGGCCCAACATGGCCCAAGACAACCAAGCCCATCCTAGCCCAAAGCCGAAGCCCGAAATAGCGAAAACTCAAGTCTGTTGAGTACGCGGGGCGTACTCAGCCTGTACGCGCATCGTACTACTTAAGGGGCTTGTACGTCCTACGTACTCACCAGCTTGACCAACTTTCCCAATTCAGCTCTTAATCCAATAGGACTTCGATTAAAACTCATATTTGACTTCCCTAAGGTGGTTAATCACATAAAGTTGCCAACTTTATGTGCATGCATGATTAAATGGTACTCTAGAGCTCAAAAGAGATTAATAAATGACTTAATACATGCATGAGACCAAAACCACCATAAATTTTGCACCTTTATGCCCAAGGAGCCCTTAATATGTCAAGGTCTATGAGGCTAAGCTCTAAAAACGGCCTTAACTCCCAATCACCAACCAAGAGGACCAAAATGACCAAAAACGTGCCAAGGAGTAGATCTAAGAAATGAAATGGCAAGGTTTGAACTTTATACCTCACAAGCCACCAAAAGAAGGTGCTTAAGCTGGATATCAAAGCCTTCCTCCAAAGACTGAGTCTTTAAGTTTCTTCTTTCGCTTCAAGATGCACAGGATCCTCCACAAAAGCTTCATAAGAGCTCAAAACACCAAACAATGGTTGTAGAATGAATTAGGGGTTTCAAGGGTGAGGATGCTGGTTAAACAAGGCAAAAAAAAGAGGCTAACTTATGGCTTATATAGGATACATCCCCGAAAAATAGTGTTTTCTTATCCCCCTCATACGCCATGAGTACTCCTCGTATGCCCAGCGTACAAAGCCTCAGACCTGCGACCATCTTCCAATAGTTCGCTAAGCGTACTCAAGAGGTACGCCCCGCATACTAGCTTTTCAGCTAGTACACTAAGTGTACTCTATGATACGCCTCACGTACTGCCTTCAAGGGTCAAATTACAAATCTTTAATTACAAATTGCAACTAGGAACATATCTATTTCCAAACGTTACATTTTTTTTACTCCACAATTTTTTATAACTTGATTTCTAAAAAAAACTTAGATTTTTTTTTTTTTCGTTTTTGTTAATAATATTTTCAGTTTCAGTTGCATCTTTCTTAACATGTGTAATTATTTTATGAACTTTGTTGACATTGTTTGCAATATTTTCTTAATTTTTTTGTTATTTTCTTTTTTATGTTTTTTAAATTTACTCTTTTTTTTCTAGAATAAAACTCATAGCTTCCTTTAAATTTTTTTTAGAAATTTTATATTTTTGTTTTTTTACATGTTTTTTTAGTATTCTTTCAATGTATTAAGACTAGAATTATTAAAATTTCGATGTTAAGAAATATTTTCAGTTTATAAAATTAGTTTATTTAAAGTTCAGTTTATTGCAGCAGACTGCAGATGTTAAAAAACAAATATGTTTCTTATTACAAGCTGCAGACGTTTGGTCTACCTCTTATGCTGTAGAGGGTTGCAGAGGTGGTCAACAAACTTCATGAATATTCATTTCGAAAAAAACAAAAAGCACCGTAGTTACTGTCGTAAGCATGATTTTAATAAAAATATTTAATATCAGTTGAAAGTTTATATGTGAATTAAATGCTTATTATCTGGAATATGTGTATGATTGGTGTACTACATAACATACATAGTACAAGCCAAATATGTCTATATACGTGTTAAAACTATTTTTGATAATATTACGTAACAATCTTAATATAAGTATTATTTCTTAAAGAGATTAAGTATATACCGAATACTTACTGGTTGGATTTTGTGTTAAATGTATACTTGTATTTATGATAAGTATTTCATGAATGAGAAGTTGTATTACAAGTTGATTACATGTATTATAGTCTTGTCTACTTATAAACTAAGACTTATATAAGCCACTTAGTTCAAAATAAGTTGAATAAGTGTTTACTTATACCATATATTGTAACGATAAGCACGGAATTTATATAGCAAGTTGATTACATGTATTGTAATATTGTGTAGTCGTAAACTAAGGTTTGTAAAGGATGTTTAGTTTGAAGTAAGTTGAATAAGTGAGTATTCTTAATCTGGGATAAGACGTGAGATTAAAGCGGAGTGTAGTAATCCTCCTCTTTCTAGACTCCAAAAATGGTGGGTTTGTATTGGACAACCGAAGGATATGTCAAGTTTTCTACCAGAATAAGATAACAACACTTGATCATTCTAGATAATCTTGTGAATTATGTTGCTAGTGTGGACTTATAACCCAAACACGTGAATGAAATGAGATATTATATTTATCATATATTCTAATGGCTTGGGTTGTTTTTATAACTTATACCAACCAAGGACTCCCCTAGCTATATAGTCATACCATTGTTCTAAACGATTCATCCAGTAAAGTGGTTCTTCCAGATGAGATTATCCTGTATTAAGATTTGTGAGAATCGATTGAGTTTGTTATGTATGGGTGTAGTGATTTATAGATATCTTCCTTGGATTATATATCTATATTATTTGGTAAAAGTTGTATTTTAAGGATTATTATTTATAGATTATTATTATAGTAATAATGTGTGATAGAAACCTTATGTTTTTCCAAACCTGACTCATTCAAGTTAGGGATGACAAAAATCCTCATACCCAATGGGGAACCCGAAACCCGCACCTGTTTTGACTGGGGAATCCCCAGGTTGACCGGGGATGGGGAATACCCGAATAAAAAAAGTGGGGATGGGGATACCCTTAATCCCCGACCCTGGACCCGTCCCCGACATATATTAATATATAAAAATAATACAGAACATATATTTATAATATAGTTTATAATACATAAAATTTGAGCTAAGTAACCTAACTCATTAGTAATTACTTGGTTGAAATTATACTTTTTGCTTTTTCTTTTATCTAATTTAAACTCATGTATATATATATTTTTCTCTTTGGTTGATCTATTTTACCTTAAATATCAATCTGATAATTTTTTTTACTTGATTTTTGATGTATGTATTTAAATTTGGTAGAAAATTTATTTATATTTTTTCTGCAATTTATGGGTACTTATATATTTTATAAAATCTTTAAACTTATGCTGGTAAAATTGAAATATAGAGTTTTTTCTTACGTAAAAGTTTGCATGTTAAAAGAGAAAAAAAATCCCCGTTTCCCCGTTGGGGATCCCCAGTCCCCGTCGGGGGTGGGGATGAGGGTTTATTTATATTCCCCGATGGGGATGGAGATTGGAATGAGAATTCGAGGATGGGGATGGGGATTGGGGTCCCCTGTGTTTCCCGCCCCCGTTGCCATCTCTAATTCAAGTTATAGCTTTTCTCCAAGCCTGGGTTGTTTGGCTTCTTTTTTGTGGGTTACTATAATTGATTTTCTCCAAGTCTTGATTAATTTTTTTAACCTTATTGAGTTTATCCATCACGACAGAGAGGGGTGAAAAGGATTTACAAATCCAACCGAAAGGGATATGGACCGAAGACCAATTGTGAAAGCTTTAATAACAATTCTTGAATTTTCACTTTTATTTATATTCAAAATGAATACAAGTAGTAGTTTTTAAATTCAGATTTTGATTTTTAATAATTATTTGAACGACAGGGCGGTGAGTTGAATAGAATGAAAACTATTTACTATGTCGTATTGTTTTGACTCATAAACGGTTTTCTATTTTTTTAATTATAAAAAATTTATATATAAGTTATGTACTTATCTTTAACAATTTAAATAACGATTTTCGCAATATTATCATTCTTTGGAATTGACTCTTCATGCAAATGATTACGATGCTCAACACTTTGTATAAGTGATATATGGCATGTTTTATAAGAAAAGGTTTGTATATTTATTACGATATAAATAAAATATAACTAAGTCGATCTATATATGTATAACAAAATTTATAACTAAACATGAGCTTCTAATAAAATGATTAAACCTATAATTTAATATAATTTGTAAAAGTTATCAAGTTAATGCAATACTTTAAAAATTCACTATGGAAGAGATAAAGAGTATCATATCAATCATATTAATTAATTAAATAGTGGGTCTAAATAAATAAGATGTCAAATACGCAAGTCGTGGTCAAATTGGTTGAGCAAGGTCATGTCGCCTTGGTGGGTCCTACCGTCCTAGCACTTTCTTTTCTTCGTCTTCATGCAAAACGTTTTTTTTATACATATAATAAACACGTCTATGAAATTTATGTAACTTTTAAAAAACAAAAATATCATAATATTATTCTATATTATATTAATGATAATTGAAATGTTTTATAGGATGAGAATTGTTCGATATATATCGATTAAATTTCATGATTTATTAAATGCAATTGGGTTTTATAAATGATGCTGCTGTTGTTATCTTATCGTTGGTTGTATCATTTTAAAATTAAACTTGGGGGAAGTACAAATAATGGTCTGCAATACACTTCAAATTATGTAGTTAATTATATCGTCCTTGTTCATGGTGGTTATTATGTAGCTAATTCTAAGTAGACACTGGACATAGGTTTTCGACAAGAGATGTTCTCAATAGTTTTTCTTAGGGGTTAAATTGGTAAGATACCAATTCGTTTTTCCTTAAACCGTGTAGCGTAGCAACTATATTTGGTATAAAAAAATTGGTACCAGTACCGTACCAAATATATTTGGTACCAATATATTTGGCTACCAACAAGTTTGGTTGGTACAAATTAGTAATAGTATATACCGACTTATTTTATTTTTCTATTGTAAGATTTTAAAATAAGCAAATACATCGGATACTTTTCATATTTAGTAAAGAAATTGGTTATGTAGTTCTTTTAATTTACAAAATAATTCTATTGAAGTAACGTTAAAGTAACATTTTAGTTTTGTGTTTTAACATGTTAATAACTATCGACTAATGCAACCAAATAACTTATATATCGTTTTTAAAACTCTAAACACTAAACACAACTGACAATTGAAAATTTGAAATATACGATTTTGTTTATATATATATATATATATATATATATATATATATATATATATATATATATATATATATATATATATATATATATATATATATATATATATATATAAACAAAATCGTATATTTCAAATTTTCAATTGTCAGTTGTGTTTAGTGTTTGGTTGGTAGTACCGTACCAATTGAACAATTCATATATATATATATATATATATATATATATATATATATATATATATATATATATATATATATATATATATATATATATATATATATATATATAGTTGGTACCGTATTACCATGGTATTCAAAATTTTATTCCATTACCGTACCAAGATTGTTCAATTGGTACGGTACTACCAACCAAACATATTAGCTACCAAATATGTTGGCTACCAACTTTCTTGGTTCGGTTGGTAGCATGTTGGTTGGTTTTCCATGGTACAATTTTGACAGCCCTAGCTTTTCTCCAGATCAAACAATATAGGGGTGAGGATTTGGTAGTCGGACGTGATATATATATATATATATATATATATATATATATATATATATATATATATATATATATATATATTGGTCAGTTCTACGTCAATACATCAAAAGGGATGTATGGTGTGCTATGTATCTAAAAACTGCAATAAAATCATTATATAGAGACTGTCCAAGTTTAGAAAAAAAAAGTTTAGAGATCAAGCTCGTAAACTATCACAAATCATATGGACGTTAGAAGCTGGTAGATGGAAGCTCAAAACTGATGGTTTGTAGCTGGAAACTAAAATTATAGTTAGTTTTAAAAGTTATAAAATTTCTTAAAAAAATAATAGCTAAAAAGTTTTGGAAAGGAAAAAGTTACCAAAACATAAATGATTTCTGTATTAGGCTACTTGGAGTAGGCAACGCCCACTTCCGTGATTATGCCTAATAACACCTAACAACACCGCCCTCTCCCATGTTATTCCATGTTAAAGGCATCCCCGTTGCTTTCCGTTACCACCATAACATCTTTTAACATCATTTCCTTCTTTTTTTCCTAGTAACACGTGTGGGGCGTTGCCCACACCCACCACTCTTAAGAAATTTTGATTTAAAATAAAAGAAAAAAAATTCATATAGATAAATGAAATTTTATTTTTCTTTCCTCTTTAAACAATAAAAAAATTAAAAAAAAAAACTCAAACGATATGGTGTGTATATTCGCACATACTGCCTTAAGATGTGGTAAACACTGCACCAAGGCCCTAAAAAAAGTGTGGTATGGGTTTATCGAGTTATGGTTTTGTCACATGCTTCTCTCTTTTGACCGTTTGGAAACTAGTTGTTGGCTTTTTTTTTATTTCTTTTTTCTTTTTCCCCTATAAATTAAAATTTACTTCTTATTTTAAAATCACCAAACAACACAAAATTCTCTATAGATTTTTCAAAAAAATAATTTCAAAATGTCTTCTTCTTCATCAACTTCGTCCGATTCATTGGCGTTGCGGGAAGCGGAGTTTATGGGGGACGTCATGCTCAACACTTGCTTATTTGCAAGAAAATGAAGGGGAATGTTCGTGTCCAAAAACAAGAAATCATCCTCTACAGAGAGATCGTGAAGTCAGACACAAAAGACTACATTTATGATGATGCAATGTTTGTGGAAAAATTCAGGCGTCGGTTCCGGATGCGTAAGGTATTATTTTTACACATTATTGATGATATACAAAATCGGTTTCCATATTTTTGGCAGCGGGTTGATAGAAGATGTAAAAAAAGTTTCTTAACAATCTAAAAATATACAACTGCAATTCATCAACTAGCATTCGACATGAGACCGGACTTATGGGATGAGTATTTAAGGATGGCATATCACATGACGCGAGATTGTCTATATAAGTTTGCTAAAGTTGTGATTATCCTATATCACAGTCACTATTTACGTAAGCCTACAATTAGCGATATCCATCAACTATTGATGGTATGCATTGGGGGTGGGCAATATGCCCTAATGCGTGACGCAGTCAGTTTATGCGAGGTGATCAAAAGCAGCCGACTATAATTTTAAAAGCAGTAGTGTCGTATGACCTTTGGATTTGGAATGCATTTTTTGGTTCATTGGATGCAAACAATGACATAATCAATCGCAAATATTCAACATCTACCTTGGAAAATCGTATGATGTGCCATTTGTAGCAAATAAGACATCATACACGCATGTGTATTACCTTAATGATGGTATATATATCCCAAGTTAGCAGTATTTGTGAAATCATTCACATGTCCAGACAATGAGAAGAGATTAAAGTTTAATTCAACACAAGAATCTGCTAAGAAGAATATCGAGCGCACATTTGGCGTCCTAAAGAGACGTTGATAGATACTCACGCCGAATCAGAATTGTCTAAAGGAGATTCGGACAAAGATTTTGATTGCATGCCGAGCGACGATGATTAGACGTCAAATTTGGTAAATTCTCATTTTCAATTATGTTTTTATGATTTATTTATTTATTTTTAAAATTTAGTGCGTATTAGGGAAAATTTCATATATATCCTTGCAAACATTAATAATTACGTATATATCCTTCCAAAGTTTATAATTACTTATATATCTTTCATAACCTATTAAACTCTCATTTATATCCAATCTTATAATTTAATAAGATATAAATCAATTTAATACCAAAATATATATTTAAAAATAAAAAATACATATAGAGTTACCAAAATACCGTTTGTACATAAAAGATAAAATTTAAATCATTGTTAATTATGGTTAATCTTAGCTAAGTGGTTCCCTTTATCACGTGATTCTCCTTATCATGCCTCGACATCGTTATTACTCTTGATCATACGTCGACCTGCAGTTTGGGTCTTCCTCATCACGCCCGCTGCCTTATGTGAATGGCTTGGTAATTGTCATCTGGAGGAGATGTGATTGAAAAGGGATGCATAAACATGATAAATACAAATTAGTAGCATATATATAAATGACAAATTAATCATTTGGGAAATCACGAATTATAAAACTACCATTTAAATGGAGATACAATCAGCACTAGAAAAAAATGTACTTTCCACTGTACCAAGTTGTGGAGGTATTGACATTTGCAATGTGAGAAAGTTTCTTGGATAAATTGCAGCCTTTAGAAGGCATAGACTGTAAGAGCCTAATCTAAAAAATCTTAGGGTTTTTTCTCATGTCTAAAGCAATACCGAAAATGCAAGATACATCACATATGTAAACCATGTAATTTCACTATTATAATATGAAATTGTTGAACTAAGAAGAAGTGAAATAGAGAATCTAGGTAGTATACAGTTTTCTTTTACCATTTCTTGACTAAATAAAGGAACCATCCATGGACTAAGATCAAAATGTAGACTCAACAAACAAGTGATGTTTGTTTACAATTTACAATTTCAAAATCCTGAAATCGAATAAAATTGGGGCTACAATACAAGTAAGGATAATGAAATTGAACCTTGTTGAAGTTTATATTATCTTCAAAAGGCATGAACTCGAGGACTAATGCAGAAATCGTGTTACCTTGGCTTACCAGTGTTAGCTTGAGTGGTTTTTCCGGACTCGATGGATTTTACCATCAAATGTCCTGCTTTTGATCGGAGGGAGGGTAAACCTAGCTAGGTCAGAATGGTGAGGAATGGTCGATGCATTTTTTTTGTCGGCGTTGTGGCTTATCGATGCGCTAAGAAGGAAAGAGGAGGAGGTAGCCCAGAAAAGCAAGGGAGAGATAGGTTTGGTTTTGTCGGTGGTTCTCAATGAACAGGGCTGACGATGAATTGAAGGAGTTAATTTTGATTAACAATTCCTAGCAAAAGAAAAACAGAATTAAACTTTGGATATAATTTACAAAGAGTATTTTGGTAACTTTATATATATTTTTTAATTTAAAATATATTTTTGATATTAAATTGATTTATATTTTTATTAAATTATAAGATTGAATATAAATGAGAGTTTAATAGGTTAAGAAGGACATATAAGTAATTATAAAGTTTGGAAGGATGTATACGTAATTCTTAATGTTTGCAAGAATATATATGAAAATTTCCTTTCATTTAATTAATGAAGTATTTTCCTTTTATTATTTTTTATTTATTACAGTTTCTTCAATTAAAAACAAAACAAAACTGTGATAAGGTGTGGTACAACACACATCACTACATCAGTTTTATAGGGTGTCACAAAAAATGATATTACAATAAAACGTGTGGTGAGTATGATATAACACCCACCAATCTTATAAAAGCTTTTAAAATATTGGTGCCGAACACACCCTATATTAATGATAACAAGTTCAATAAACTTTTACAACTTAAACAAAGTATTGACTAAAATGATCACGGAAACAATAGTTGACGCCTAATTTCGATCTTAACATGTTACAACCTAATTTTTTTAATAAATAAAATATAAGAAAATGTATGAATTTAGATATATAATACAAAGAGCTCATAAAATGCACGAGATATAAAATATCTTATGATATTGATAATATAAAATACCTATACAATAAAGTTAATGATATTACCATTTGTAATGGTTACCAACTAGGAAAGAGACAATTTTTTAAATTCTGTAGGAATGAAACATCGCATTTATATTTGGATAACATAAAATATGTGCAACCAGATCTTAACTCATTATTATTTATTTTCATGTTTTGATAATTGATTGTGTAAGAATACATTTAATTTGAATTGAAAGCTAGAAGCTTTTAAGTTGCAGATTATCTATAATTTAATTATATTTTTAAATTGATTTAGGATGTATTTGAAAAGTATATTGTTTTTGGGCTCCAAAGATTAAAAATGTTATTAGAAAATTAACCTTTTATGTCCTGTCCATGTGTATTGATTCGTAATTCATAACTTCATATTTACATATTTAGCTGATTGTTTTGTGGAAGAACTAAATTGTTTTGCCAACAACTTTGTTCGTGCAAAACTGACAAGAAACATATAGCAAATGAAAGATGAAATTATGTCAAAGATTTTTTTTTTTTTTTTTTTGAAGATCACATGAAATTAACGTAACAAAAACGTAAGTTTATGTGATTTAGAATTTAATATGATCTGTAAATTTCTAAATAGCTTAATTAATAAAAGAAATTTTGATTTTTAAAAAAGGAGCTTAAATGAAAAAGGGCGGAATGCATCTTCCTTTCTAATAAATGATTTTTTTTTTACTTGTCACTCTAATTCAATTTGCCAAATGTTATTTTATGGTTATTTTGATTTAATTTTTTTTTTCATATTTTATAAGTTTTTCTATTTTATTAAATTCCACATAATATTTTAATGTAATAATTGCAATAAATATAGTAATAAATAGATATTAATTCCTAACAAATATACTTTTTAATTTTAAAATTCTCAAAATTAAAGTTTTTTTTTTCTTTATTTAAATTTAAAAGATTAAAAATATTTTCATTATAATAACTTATTATTTTTCTTATTTTCTTATAAATTCAAAGTTCTCAAATATTTTTACCTTTATATATTTTTTTTAAATTAACTCATATAATATATGGGTCTCACAACTAATTATAAATTATACGAATGACTGTTTTGTAAATAATTGACTTCTCATTAGACCAAACAAAAAAAAATAAAAAAGACCAAATGGTTAACAACTATATTTATATTTATTTTATATATAGTAAATATTCTATAATCTTTAGTAGATATATCTTTTTTTAACTTGTACAATCATTAGAGTTTATAATTATTTTCTAATATTATTTAGACAATTATCGAAGTATGTATCGTATTTAATTTAGTTTATTTATTTATTTATTTAGAACAGCAAAGTACCATATTTAACTATGTGTATGTTTTTCTTTTGTAATTTAAATAGGTTAATATAGGTTGGCATGATACAACACGTAAACTCGATACAAACTTGACACGAAAGAAAATAAGTTGACATGATACAACATATTAATTAAACGAAGCGAATACCGGAATATAGTCAAACTCTTTCGGTCTGGTTAGTGTTTCAACTCGATACCAACATAACACGACACGACATGTTTGTTAGGTCTAGTTCTCATACCCTGTTACTTAAATAAATAGGTTATGTGATTTAATATTTTCAACATGTTTAATTAAATATGGCAACCCGAAAATAACCAACAAGATCAAATACCACCCTTACCATACATTTTTCACAAAGATCGTTTTTTAGTATACACTACTAAAGCTATTGGTGCTTTATAGTTGAACATTCGATTATGTCTTGTTTGGCAATCGATCGTGGATGTGAAACAAGCATTTTGCCTTTTCCCACCTACTATGTATGCCCAAGTTATTTGCTATTTGCCTATTTTTAATTGATGATAATTACAAATATGTTTTGATTGGTTCAACTAGTTTTCTTAAGTTTTGAACGAGTTAATACTCATGTATAGGACCGATCCAAAAATACAATGGACCCATGACGAAAAGAAAAAATGGACCCCTAAAGTTGAAAATAGAGAAATGGTTATAAAATTCACTATTAATATTAAAAAGCAAAAATATGACCACAATATTACAAAAACAGCTAAGTTAAAGAAAAATATTTTTCCTAGCATTTTTAGATAAGTTGATTTTTTTTCTCTCTCTATATATATAGCATATATTTTAGGAATTTTGGGTCCCTTAGAGATATGGACTCTGGGCGACCGTCCGGGTTGCCCACCATCTGGACCGGGCCTGCTCATTTAAGTTAATATCCCTTCAACACCATCAAAATGTTGCAATACCGAAAATGCGTGCTAGCTTTGTAAATGATCTATACTAGGGATAAGATTTAAAACCGAAAAACCAGACCGGAACCGGAATCGGACCGGAACCAGAACCGTTAGAACCGGAATATATAGAATCGGTTCTGGTTACGGGTTTAAAAAATGGTTTATCTGAGTTTCGGGTTTGGGTCCATCAGGTCCAGGTAACCGGGTTTAAGAACCGGAACGGTGTTAGGAACTGGAACCACTTTAGGGACCGGAACCGATAATGAAAAGTTTAAAACATGCATATCTCATTCTTTTCAAGTCGTATTGACATGCAATTTTTTTCAATGTGTAGTTTAGAGTTTGTACATGATTTTAGATTATAAATTTGTCATTTTTAGTTTTATATTCATTGACTTACAGTCCCCCAAAGTCGAGATATCAAAACTGAAAGTTTTTAGTTTTTTAGTTTTTTTGTATTCTAAGAAAATTTAAGAACATTCATATCTAATTCGTTTGAGGACAAAGTGACATGCGGTTTTTTTAACTAATAGTTCAGAGTTTATACATTAGTTTAGACTATAATTTTTTCATATTTGGTTTGATATTCAATCAATTTGTAACATCCTGATGTTAAGGTACTTCAAATTTCAACCCTTTAATTTATTTATATTACAACTTGTCCCAAAGTCCAAGAATTACATGCAAAAAGGGCCTTAATGGCATTTTGGTAAGTTATGGCTTCAAAATACACCATGCGTACGTGGTGTACACTGAGCATATTAGGGCGCACCCTAGTATGCTGGGCGTACATGATTGTACGTTGGGCGTACTTCCTAAATGGGGAAGCCCTAATTTTAAATAATGCTTATGGCCTCATTTACCTTCACCTTCTCAGCCTCCACCCTCTCATTTGTTTTGTAACCCTATAACCACCTTGTGAAGCCATTTCAAGCCTTAAAGTGTGTGTTTGTTTGCTTAGAAGAAGAAGGAAGCAAGCCAAGATCATCTTTGGAGAGTGAAGCATCTTGATCTTTTAATCTTGTAGGTCTAGAAATGGGTGCTTTTAGTGATACTTTTTGGTCCTAAATGTCTTATCTTGAGCATGGCATGTTCTTGACGACTTGAGTTGTCTTTTCAGACCCTAGGAGGGGTTCTAAGTCATATAAATGAAGTCTCAATGGTTAGTTTTGCTCCATGCATCTTGTAGAAGGTCTTAATGGATTACGACCTTGAGTTAATCACTTAATAGGCATGTAAAGTCATAAAGTTGGAAACTTTATGACTCTAGAGTGTATTTGAGCCTTGGATCTGAAATATGGACATAAGTACTTAAGTCATTAAGCACTTATTGAGTTTTGAAGGATGCGAGGGTACACCCCGCTTACTCGGAGTATGCCCGACATACGAGGTCAATCACCCAGATGGTGGTCAAATGCGAGGGTTGGAGTACGCTCAATGTACCTCCGAAGTACACCCCACGTACTCGCATTAGGTCAGATCGGATGAGTTGACTCGGTTGGGTTGACTCAGTTGACTTAGTGGGTTTGACCAATTGACTTTAACCAAGTCTGACCATTAAGGGTATTTTGGGACTTTGATGGAATTGTTCTTTGGTGGGATTAGGTGTCGGTTAGAGAGCTAAATATTCGGAGTCAGGGACCTTATCAGCTTTTGTTCAGTTTGTGAGGTGAGTTTTCCTCATTTTACTTTTGTGTCGAAGGCACCAAGGCCGGCCCATTGGATTGTTATCATGGTTTATCGCATGTTAGTATGTTGTAGTGATCTGTTAGATCTATATCCTGGTAGATAGAATGATGTTATGCTTAGTGATTTGTAAGATCTGTTTGATTGTCTATTGGCTTACTATATGTATGCTTATCTGTTATGTATATGTCGACATGGTTTATGTGTGGTTGGGTTGAGGCGTACCAGTGTAGACTGAAGGCCAAGAGACCCAGGGCGTCTCGGGTAGACTGCAGGCCCAAGAGGCGTACCAGTCAGGCCGAAGGCTTGGAGAACGTTCCAGATAGGCTGAAGGCCCAATGAGGCATACCAGTCCTGCTGAAGGTTCTGTGAGCATACCAGATAGACTGTAGGACGGTGGGGGATTCTAGTCAGACTGAAGGCTCTGTATGCATGTTGTATGTATTATGCTTATGTTATGTGTTGGTATTTTGGGGAACTCACTAAGCGTTGGCTTAGAATTTTGGGTTATGTTTCAGGTACTTCAGATGATTACGGGAACGCGAAGATGTGACCATAAACATCCTCATGTTTTGACCTATGATTTTGGGAGACTCTGATGTTGAACATGTTTTGAAAACTATGTTTTTAAACAATTTATGAAATTGGTTGGTTTTGAAAAGTTTAAATTTATCATGATTTTTATGAGTGTTACAAGTTGGTATCAGAGCCTTGGTTTGAGTGAATTGGAGGAACACTCGTGTGAATCCAGTCTCAAATGAATAAAAAGATTTGAAAAATGATTTTCAATTTGTTTTCAAATTAATCAAAGAGGAAGCTTTGTGTACGATCAGCCGAAGCCAGTAAGTAGACCCCAAATTACCGCATTGATTTTGTGATATGTTAGAACATCAGGCTAGTGATAGGCTATGGATCTTCAGGAATTGCATGATAGAATTGCCTGATTATATGATACATGGTAGCATGGGGTTCTTCCTTATATGAAATTGACATCCTTACTGTATTTTCTTAGGGTATGCATCATGATTATAGATAACTAAGATTCTATAGCCTGAGATTGTTTGGTTTTACCTTATTTCATGTTCTTGTTTGATGAAGGGCTTAGGTTAGGATCCGATATTCAATTGTCTATAGGGTGCAATGTTATGTATGGTTAGCATACACGAGTGCTGCAAGGTTGGTGGAAGTTTCAGGGATGAGTTGTGTGGGGTCAGCTGGCCAGTTTCGTGATGTTTAGCCTTCCTCTAGGGAGTGAGGTTGAGTGTATGTGTATGCTAGTATGTATTGTTAGGGTTGTTTTGTTGATCATTTGAGATAAATACGGGTAGGTGTGAAAGGTAGTATGGCCCATACTACTGAAAGCACAAGACCTGTTACCTGTACGCGTAACAGGGAAGTCACAACCCCTAGGGCTTTGTTGGGAGTTTCTCCTGATTGATATGTGTGGTATCTAATATCTCCATGGTTTATTTTCAGTATGGTTATGACGAGATAATTTGAGGCTAGATCTGGATCGGGGTCGGGAGCTGGCAGTCAGGGTGGGCCAGCTGTGTCCGAGGACAGGATTTAGGAGATTCTTCAGGAGGAGGTTGTCGCTCACTTTCGGGCACAGTTGAAAGAGATGTTCGGGTCTATCAAAACCACCATGGTGGAGTATTTTGATGAGCTTTATGCTGCTTTGAATGAGGTTGTTGTTGCTGCAGCCACCGTAGTTGGTGCCGCTACTGGGGTTGGTGCTGGGAGAGTCTTCCAGTATCGGGACTTCGATAATACAAAGCCCCCGACATTTGATGGAGTTCAGAACCTAATCATAGCCATGAGGTGGATGTCTGAAATTGAGGGGTGTTTCTTTACTTTCTCTTGCCCATCTGATCAGAAGGTTAGGTGCGCTCTGAACCTTGTGAGGTGCGGAGCGAAGGATTGGTGGAGACTTGTTACTGGTTTGTATTCTAATGATCAGAGAGTTGTTGTGTCTTGGGATCAGTTCTCGGAGATGTTACATTCTAGATATGTGCCGTTGGTGGAGAGTAAGAGGTTGGCCCTGGACTATTTGGATTTGAGACAGGGGACCGAGTCCTTGACGGAGATCACCAAGATGTTCACGAAGAGGGCCATGTTTTGTTCTGAGTTTGCTGCTTATGAGTAGGCTCAGATGACCCATTACTTGAGCATGCTCAAGACGGATATCAGGCAGTTTGTATCCGCTCTCCGTTATGGTTCTTTGTTGGAGTTGCAGGAGGCCGCTAGAAGTCGTGAGATTGAGATGGAGCTCCAGACGAGGGAGCAGAGACCAGCCTTGACGTAGTCGCAACCTGCGCCAAAGCGGTTCAGGGCCGCTGATTCTAAATTTGGAGGGCAGAGGGGCCGCACTTGTGGGAAGTGCGGCAAGGTTCATGATGGGGCATGTCGATCAGGAGGTGTGTGCCACAAATGTGGAAAGGGGGGTGGGGGAGCTATGTGAGGGATTGCCACCAGCCAGCCCACCTTCGAGTTCCAAGAGTTGCTATTATTGTGATCAGGTTGTCCATGTGAAGGTCAACTGTCCCCTTGCTCACTGCCAAGCGGCGCAGTCCCCGACGCCATCTACTTTGAGGATCATCGATGGGCGCCAGGGGAGGGTGGAGCCCCTGAGGGCTCGAGGTCACTCTTTTCAACTCACTGCCGAGGAAGCCAGAGCAGCTCCAGATGTTGTGACTGGTATGTTTCTATTTATTATCTTGTTGATTATGTTTTATGTTATGCTTATATATATATATATATATATATATATATATATATATATATATATATATATATATATATATATATATATATATATATATATATATCCCCCTGGTAGGTACATTCCTAGTGAACTCTTTGCCTGCTCTCGTGTTGTTCGAATTGGGTGCGATTTGGTCCTTTGTATCTCGATATTTCAGTAGGGAGTTTGATATGCCTTTTGGAGAGTTTGAGTGTCCGTTGTGGGTTTATATCACCAACAAACATGGGATTTCTGCATCTTCGGTATATCAGGGTTGTGTGCTAGAGATCTTCGGGGTATGGACTGGCTGAGCAGGTCTGGTGCCATGATTGATTGTGAGGGCTAGCGAGTGGTAGTTTGAAACAAAAGTGGGGGAGAATTGGTTATTTATTGATAGGGCACCTAGGTCGGTTCAGGGTTTTGTTTGGCAGCCAGAGCTCGTCAGTATATTCAGCATGAGTATGCAGGTCATTTGGCCTATGTGGTCGACACGCAAGTTGGGGATCAAGTTTTAGTTTTCGATGTTCCATTGGTCAGGGAGTTTGCTAATGTATTCCCGAAGGAGTTACCTAGTGTGCCTCCCGAGAGGCAGGTCAAGTTCAGGATTGACCTTGTTCTAGGTGCGACCCCGATTGCCAAGGTGTCATACCACTTAGAGCCGCCTGAGATACATGAGTTGTCATCTCAACTGCAGGAGCTACTAGGAAAGTAGTTCATCAGACCGAGCAGTTCTCTATGGGGAGCGCCGATACTGTTCGTCAAGAAGAAGGATGGTTCACACCGGATGTGCATTGATTACTGGGAGTTGAATAAGTTAATGGTGAAGAACCGTTATCCCCTTCCACGGATTGATGACCTCTTTGATCAGATGCAGGGTGCATCTTGGTTCACCAAGATTGATCTGAGGTTTGGGTATCATTAGGTTAGAGTGAGAGAGGAGGACGTGGAGAAGACCGCATTCCAGACTCGTTATGGGCATTACGAGTTCGTGGTGATTCCATTTGGGCTCACCAATGCGCCTACTGTGTTTATGGATCTGATGAATCGGGTATGCATGTCGATCCTCGATCGATCGGTTATTGTGTATGTTGATGATATCTTGGTGTAAATCAAGCCCAGAGAGCAGCATGAGGAGCATCTTCGAGAGCTTTTGGGGATTTTGAGGCGAGAATGGCTTTATGCCAAGTTCTCGAAGTATGAGTTTTGGTTGTGAGAGGTCCAATTCCTTCGGTACTTCATTAACCAGGATAGGATTTTGGTCAATCTGGCCAAGATCGAGGCAGTGATGTAGTGGGAGGTTCTAAAATCTCCCTTGGAGACCAAGAGTTTCTTGGGTTTGGCGGGGTACTATCAGAGATACATTCAGAACTTCGCCAAGATTGCAGTACCCCTAACTCGTCTGATGAGGAAAGGGATGGATTTCCGATGGGGCCCTAAGCAGCAGTTGGCATTTGAGACTCTTCGGCAGAGGTTATGTGAGGCCCCGGTATTGACCCTCCCGAAGGGAGTTGAGGATTTTGTGGTATTCTATGATGCATCCATCATCGGTTTAGGGGAGATCCTCATGTAGAGACGAGATGTGATTGCTTATGCTTCGCAGCAGCTGAGGCCGCATGAGTCAAGATATCCCACGCATGATCTGGAGTTGGGGACAGTGGTGTTCGCCCTCAAGATTTGGAGACACTATCTATATGGGGTTAGTTGTACAGTCTACACAAATAACAGGAGTTTTAAATATCTGATGGACCAGCCGAACTTGAACATGAGGCACCTTAGGTGGCTGGATGTAGTCAAGGAATATGACTGCGAGATCCTTTACCGTCCGGATAAAGCAAATGTGGTAGCGGATGCTTTGATTCGCAAGTCGGATGGGACTTCAGACAAGGAGACGTGTATGAGGATATCCGTTGATTCTCCGCTCTTGGGATTGATCAGGGAGGCTCATGCCGAGGGATTTCGGAAGGAAAACTGGAAGCAGGAGAGGATCCGGGGAGATATTGACAGGTTAGTCACAAATAGTTAAGAGTTGTTGACCTGGTGTGGTTAGGTTTGGATTCCAGTTTTTGGTGGGATCAAGCAGATTATGTTGGAGGAGGCTCATAAGTCTCGTTTTTCTATTTATCCTGGGGCCACCAAGATGTATCAGGATTTGAGATTGAGCTATTGGTTGCCGTGTATGAAGAGGGAGATATCCTAGTATGTTGAGAGATACTTGAACTACATGATGGTCAAGGTTGAGCATCAGAGGCCACATGGCAAGCTGCAGCCTCTTGAGGTTCCCATGTGGAAATGCGAGCAGATTTCTATGGATTTTATCACCAAGTTGTCGAAGAAGGAAAAGGTTTTTGATGCTATATGGGTCATTGTGGATCGATTGACAAAGAGTGCCCATTTTTTGGCAATTTGGGAGAGTTTTTCGGCCAAGAAGTTCGTTGATGTGTATGTTCGCGAGATAGTTCCTCTCCATGGGGTTTCGGTCACCATTGTTTCAGACCGTGATTTTCGGTTCACTTCCCGTTTTTGGCTGAAGTTCCATGAGGAACTGGGCACGAGGTTGCATTTCATCACTGCTTATCATCCACAGACCGACGCCCAGAGTGAGCGGATGATACATACCCTTGAGGATATGTTGCGGGCCTGTGTCATTGATTTTGGTGGGAGTGGGGATTCCTACCTACCTCTTGTGGAGTTCTCCCACAACAATAGTTATCACTCCAGCATTGGTGCTCCGCCTTTTTTGAACTCTTGTATGGTCAGAGATGTCGTACCCTGGTTTGTTGGGGGGGGGGGGAGAGGTTGGTCATAGGTTTATGGGAAGGACCGAAGTAGTCCTTCATACCATAGAGCTTATTCAACAGATTAAGCAGAGGCTGCAAACTGCTCACAGTCGGCAGAAGAGTTATGCCGACTGACGCCGATCCGAGTTGGAGTTTCAGGTCAGTGATATGGTATTACTGAAGGTCTCACCTTGGAAAGGTGTGATACGCTTCAGGAAGAGGCGGAAATTGGGTCCCCGGAACATTGGTCATTTTTGAGTGATTTCCAGGGTTGGCAAGGTTGCTAAGGAGTCATTTATTTTTTTTAGCAAGCTTTGCAGCACCACTTTTGTCTGCACCCCGCAGACAACACGTAGAATTTTATCCTCGTAGAGTGTTTGTTTTTTCGAAGGGCTAAGATCTATAAAATTTTGAGCGAGGACTTCACCACACAGACATGGACTACCCACTTCTCACATCTACGGGATTTTGACCTAAAAAACACTGTTACTTTCTATTCCCTTGAACGAACTCGCCTACCCATCTGATACATCACCATCGGCGCCTCAACCCTCACTCCACCACCGATCTCCCTGGCTCACTCTACCACCGACCTCCGCCGACCAGAACGCTGAAGCCTTCCACCGCTGGAGTTCAACGCTACGCCACTTCCTTCCCTTTTGTTGTCAGCTGTCGGACCTCCTAGTGGTCGAAGGTATGCATTTGTTTCTTTTTTGTTTTCAAATCTCACATGAAATTGGTGTTTAGTTTTGGTACAAAAGTCTATAATCTAGTTAAATTTGTTGATTCCTTTTGCTGGAATGCTTGTTTTTTTCTTAAATTTGATGTTAGATGTTACAAATTAAAAAATAATGACGAAAATTTCCTTTCTTGCTTAACTTTCTTATTGAATGTTGCTGAAAATCTATAACATTGATGAAATCAAGCTTTTTTCTTGATTAAAATATGAAAATTTGTGCTGGAAATATGAAATAATGATGTGAATGTTGTGATTCTTGCTAAAAATACACTTTATTTTTTCAAAATGTTGTTGAATGTGCTGAAAATTGTAATTGAATGTGATGAAAATCGTTAGTTGGTTTTAGAATTATGAAATAATGATGTGAATGTTGTGATTCTTGCTAAAAATACTTTGTTTGATGCCATTTTATGCATCTTATAGGGTAGTTTTATATATTATTTTAGCATCATATTTTGTACATTTGCATGTCCTTTATTTAAATATTATTCAGCTCATGTCTTTCGTTAGAATTCCCGTAGTGCTCATGTTTTATGTGAATTTCAGATAGTTCAAGTGAAGCAGTGTTTTGGGAGCAGTTGGATGCATGTTTGGAGCTTAAAATGGAGCTTGGGACTTATGAAGTATTATAAGGAATGCTTGCAAGATGCTTTGGTCAAGAAACATTCGATCGAATTGATCACATGAAGATAGAATATGCAATCTAAAGTTAAATGATGTTGCTGGAAGCTTTGACCCCCTTGTCAGTATTTTAACCATATCTCATGAACCATAACTTCGATTGATGCGATTCAAAATGATATGAAAAGTAGACGAAATTATGGACGTCTTAGGAAAAACATGCGATCGCAAATCTAGTCCATGCAATCGCATGGAGCCTTTATGCGATCATAACTTTGGTCGCAACTTGGATTCGAGGCTTTTTAGTGCCAAAAATTCATCCAGAAGTAAAAAATGAAAACATGTGACCGCAACTTCCCTCTATGCGAACGCAAGTATCCCAAAAAGTGCCAAAATAACATCCTACTTCATTAAAAAGGCATGTGACACGTTTTCTCAAAACATGCGATCACAGCTTTGAAACATGCGATTGCATGCACGTCGTTTTTGCTGCTGGACGTATAAATAAACCCTCATAACATTCCAGTAACCTAAGTTGACAATTTTGGAGGCGCTTCTTCTCCGATTTCAACGATTTCTGAAGATCTGAAGACTGTGGATCATCTCTTTCAAGTAGATTAGTAAGATTAATTGTTTGATGTCTCTTTTAATTTGTTTTTATCAGATTTTATCCATGTCTGGCTAAAAACTTAGTTCAGTTCTGCAAAGTCAAATACTTTTCATGTGATTGATCATTAGATATGGTTTTTATTTGTGTTTCTATCTAGATTCTTCAGTGTTGTTCTTAATGAATGTTTGGTTTTTGATTCTTGTTAGTCTGATCACCAAGCTAGGTTTTTATCATTCTAGTTAATCAGTTATAGAATCTGTAATTGTTCTTATCAACTGGTAAAAGTAACAAGTAATAAATCGGTTCTGTGTATGGGATTTGACTTTATTATAAACTGAAAAATCATATAATTACGCTTCCGAGCTAGTGAGAAGTATTGGATATTGCTGGGAATTTTACATAGAACTTAATGCAATTTTTCTAATTTAATTAACAGCTTGTTTAATTAAACAATAAAAAGTTTGGGTTAATCCAAAGAGCTTGTTTTGATTAAATAATTTAGGTAAAAGAGAACTTACTAGAGCTTGTTAGTTTTTCTCAGTACCAGCTTAGACAGAACACATCTCAAATAATCAGTCGGGATCAATTACATGATTAGGAAAGTCGCAGCAGAACTGAAAATCATTTTTTATATTGATTTTCGTTTAATTTAATATCACTGCATTTTTCGTTTTTAGTTAAATCGAAATCCCCTTTCCTAATAATTTCTGTCTTGACTAGATTGTGTCTGACATTGACCATTAGGTTGTGTCCTTGAGGATACGACTCTGCTTCCCTATGCTATATATTTCTAGTGCAACCAGCAGTGATAAATTTATTTGTTTAATATGTGCGCGACTGCGTGTTAACATACTCTTTATTGTCTCAAAATGTTGTTGAATGTGCTTAAAATTGTTGTTGAATGTGCTGAAAATTGTTATTTGGTTTTGGAAATATGAAATAATAATGTTAGTTGTTGACTGTTTTTTTGTTGGAATGTGTATGGTATGCAATACCTTATGAAATCATATTTGTGAATTTGTGAATGCGATAATACCTTATGAATTCTTTTTGGTCTATGGTATATTGGTTATTAGAAATGGGAGAAAAACAACAATGGACCAATGAGCATTTAAAATTCTTATTGGATACTTGTATTGAAGAAGTAGAGAGTGTTGGTAGCAAATGATTGAGTTTGTAGAAAGATCCATGGATATGGCTGGGAAGAGTTCTTAAGGAAAAATTTGGCATTGATTTGAGTAAAAAACAAATGAAAAATGCATATGACAATCTAAAAGTTAAATACACAGGATGGGTATATTTAAAAAATAAAACGGGTAATATATACAATTCTCAAACAAACACTTTTAACTTAACAACCGAGGAGTGGGATGATTTTAAGAAGGTACATATACATTAATATATATATATATTAAACATTGACGTCTGAAGCTGCCAAATATTCTTATACTATTTTTGTTTACATTTGGGGTTAGGGACATCCGAAGGCTGCTTCATTGAGAACAATTCCATTGCCTTTTCCAGATCTTTGTGCACATCTTTTTAATGGAAATAGTGCCACTAATAATTTTAGGATTACTTAACCTAATCATCATCAATAGCTGGAGCATCCTCTTGTCGTGCTCCACCACTTCAGATTACCGCCACCCCTTTGCTTTCAATAGATGATGATGGTGATGACATATCCCCTCATGCTAGTGAGCCTTTTCATGAGCCACCACCTTTTGCTGCTTCACCATATACTTCTTCACCCTCCATTAACCCCAACAAAAGGGCTAAACCCTCAACCCCTATAGCTCCTAGTGCCTCACTTTCCGCTTCTTCACCTGATAGAACTTCTATTACTACTGACAATTTAGCGTTTGAAATGAAAAAAGCTCTACAAAGTTTGACTAAAGGTTACACAATTCCTCAATGTTTAGAGAAGTTAGAGGTGCTTCAGTTAAGCCCTACAGATCCTTTACGCTTTGCTACTTGAAATATGATTAATGTAATGTTTTTTAAAGTTCTACTTTTTTGATTTTAGGTTCATAATGAATCACGATCAAAAGCTCTACTTTGTTATTTTGCTACATCCTATATTTTTGGAAGAGGGGTGTGAAACGATTATGAGATAATAATTCGGAAATGACGGGACATGAAGACGCATTAGAGTTATTGCATCGTAATAGTTTACAATGTTTTGAAGTACTATGCATGTCCCGTGACTCTTTTTGTACGATTATGTGCTCATTTTAGAGCACATTACTCATTATAGGACAGGAAACATGTATTAGTGGAGGAAAAGATGGCTATGTTTTTTATGATGATCGGCCATAATCAACGTTACGTGATTATCAAGCGAAGATTTCAACACTCGAAGCAAACAATTCATAAATTTTTTTATGAAGTGTTGGAAATAATGATGCTTTTCGCACAAGACATTATAGTACCAACTTCTTTTAATCTGAATCCAAAAATTCCAGGACATAATAGGAGGCTATGACGGGTTTTCAAAGGGGCGATTGGTGCACTTGATGGAACTTTGATACATGTTGTTGTCCCTGCTAAGAAACAAGACTTATACAAAAGTATGGGAAATGGAGATTGCTACCAAAACATATTGGCAATTTGTGACGTCAATATGATTTTTATATTTGTTGTGGCCGGGTGGGAAAGGGTAGCGCATGACTCTAGAATATTATCAGAAGCAGTAGCCGATCCACAAGCATCATTCCCGTTTCCACCACCAGGTAAGTTTTTGTTTTTTTAAATATTTTTATCTTAGTTTGAAAATTGATTAGCGTTTTGCATTTTCTACAGACAAATATTATTTTTGTGATGCCACGTATGCACGCACTCGAGGATTTATGGCTCATTATCGTAATGTGAAGTATTGGCTTGGAGATTTTCGTCAAAGACGTGCATTGCCCAATAAAGAAAAATTTAACCATGGACATGCAAAACTTCGGAATGTCATTGAGCGTGGTTTTGGTGTTTTGAAAGCATGCCTCCTTACATTGAAGAGGATGGCACCATTCCCGTTTGTTACATAAAGAAACATTGCCATGGCATGTTTCGTGCTTCATAGTTTTATAAAGAGAGAAGGATCATGAGTATTGTGAACGATATGATGAACCCAATGTCTCGTTTCGAAATAACAATGTGGCAGTTGATGATGATGAAAATAGGATTCCAACACATGGTACTGCAGCAGGCCGTGAATATATGACTCAGTTACGGGATGAAATTGCTGAGCAATTGATGCACAATATAGATTGAATTGTTTTAAATGAAATTGTTATTATAAAACCAAATTTTTTATTGTATGACTAATTTAGTTGCATGAACTTTATTTTCAGTGTTGTATGACTATTATTATTAAAATTTTGGTGTTGAAAAATCATGTTAAGTTTGTAAAATCGTTTTATTTAAAATTCAGTTTATTTTAGCAGCGTGCAAACGTTAAAAAACAAACAGTCTTCTTATTGCAGACTGCAGATGTTTGGTCCACCTCTTCTGCTGCAGAGGCTTGCAGATGTGGTTCGCAGATTGCATACATTTTAGCTTTAGAGGACGAAGTCTAGATCAAATGGTGGAGAATTGTAACATCCCGATGTTTAATTACTTCAAATTTTAACCCTACTATTTATTTATATTGCAATTGGTCCCAAAGTTCAAGAATTATTTGCAAAAAGGGCCTTAATGGCATTTTGGTAAATTATGGATTTAGAGTAGGCCATGCGTACGTGGTGTACGCTGAGCGTACTAGGGCGTGCCCTAGTACGTTGGGCATACATCATTGTATTTTGGGCGTACTTCCTAAATGGGGAAACTATAATTTTTAGGGTTTGACTGGTATTTAAGCATCCTTATGGCCTCATTTCCCTTCACCTTCTCAGCCTCCACCCTCTCATTCGTGTTGTAACCCTAGTGTTGGATTAGTGTCTAAGGCTATAACTATATTTGGTAAGTACTTGACCCAGTTATGCATGGTCCTTTTGTGTGACATCCCCAATTTCACGGCCAGAAAAGACCGATTTGTTTATGCTTTGTTTTCAAAATCAAAGTGATCGTTTAAAGAAAACGGTTGCGGAATTTGTTCCCAAAATAAAATATGATAACCATTTTATCAAAACATTTCTCGAAAAGAATGTATTTTTATTAAATAATAAAACCTCGGGATGTCATGTTCGTTACAGACCAAAAGCATAAACAACATAAAATAGACCTTACAATAGTTATTCAACTACTGATCTATAATCCAAAATCTCTCGTCAAGTCCGCCGACTTATACTCTTGTGTCATTACCTGTAATGAAAAGAAAACTGAGTGGGTCAGGCTTGGGAGCCTGGTGAGCATATAGGGTTTTCAACCCACAATAATACATTTGTTATATTCAATTATCAAACAATCAACCCAAATACCCATCCCCATTATCTTCTTAAGGTTTCACCCTAAGAACCAACTATCCTTCATTCACTTATTCCTAAGGAATCGGCACGAAATCCATTGCTGCCAAAGTTTATCTATCGAGTACTAAATCCATAGTTATCAGACGCTAAATCCATAGTCGTCGGGGTTTACTCAAGCGGCGCTAACTCCATAGTCACCAAGGTTCACTTAACAAGCGCTAACTCCATAGTCGCCAAGGTTTACTTAACAAGCGCTAACTCCATAGTCGCCAAGGTTCATCAAATAGGCACGAAGTCACATCGTCGCCAAGGTTTATGCAATAGGCGCTAACTCCATAGTCACCAAGGTTTATCTAATAATAGGCGCTAACTCCATAGTCACTAAGGTTTATCTAACAGCGGGCGCTAACTCCATAGTCACCAAGGTTTATCTAACAGCAGGCGCTAACTCCATAGTCACCAAGGTTTATCTAACAGCAGGCGCTAACTCCATAGTCACCAACTATCCCATCTACCCATGTTCTACCCAACAATTTTGTAGATATAAATACTTACATAGTTTAAATCATTTAACACCTGTATAAAACTCCAATTTCCATGTCCATCTCAAATAGACAAATAACATATAAACATATAGCACGTATTTCATAACAAATACTTCATATTGATGTGTTAGAAGAAAGCAACTACACACCCACACATATAAACAACAATATACTTAATACACTCAAACCATACTTGTATTATTATCGTGTTTATGAAAGGTAGTATACACTCACTTGATCAGAAGATGATCGGACAGCACTACGACTTGCAGAAGTAGTAATCCACCGCAGATCTGGAAGATCTCCACAAAAATCGAACTTCTCGCAGGCAGAGCTTCGGCTCGGGAACCGCACTTCTCGGGATCTTCGGGATCTCGGGACTTGCCTTGGGGCTAGAGAATAATACCGGGGCGTCGGGGTATTTCTGGCACGCAAAACGATGCAAAATGGGAGAGAGAAGAGAAGAAATTGGCAATTGGGTCGGCTGCCCTCGCATCCTATTTATAGGAGGCTGGAGCCTCGGAGTACGCGGGGCGTACTGGTCCGAAAAACGTCACTGCGTGCGTCATCCGAAGCCACTTGCTGCGAATGTCGACACTTCGGAGTACGCGGGGCGTACTCGAGTACGCGGCCGTACCTCGGATCAGACCGGTGACTCCTTCGGATAATGCTTCCGAATTTCCTTTTAAATTTAAATACAAATTGATTAATAAACTTCGGAAATTCATATCTTCTTCATACGAACTCCGTTTTCGACGTTCTTTATATCCACGCGAAGGTGAGACTACGCTCTACATCTTTCGTTTAGACTCCGTCGGCTAATTTTGACTTTTATTTTTATTATTTATTTTTAATAGGCCGCGACAGAAAACTTCGTTATAAATTCATAACTTCTTCGTTTGACGTCCGTTCTCGCCTAACTTTTTATCGCTTCGATACCAACAACGAGATCTTCGATTCTCGTTTAGATTGCTAAGGCTAAATATCGCTCTAACGTAAATTCACTTTTTACGTCGCGCTGTGTCGTGCCGGTTCTGTCGCGAAACTTCGACAGGTCATAACTTCTTCGTTATAACTCGGATTTTGGCGTTCTTTATATGTACGGAAACCTTGTAACATATACTACAAATTAGTTAGGATTATTCATCCTAAATAATCTTCTATCAAAAAGTCATTTTTGACTCTTATTGTCTCTAAATTGACTAGCCCTGATCTACGGGCGTTACATTTTGGGTTGCCTTCACCATAGCAACTTGACAGGATGATTTGTTAAGAGAGAAGAAATATTATTGTTAATATATTATGAGAATAATATATTAATGGATTAATAATATATTTTGATTAATATAAGTCATATATTAATTAATTTGGTGACTTAAAGAGGTTAATTGAATAAAGAGGCATAAACTGTCAAATGTGTGATAGTTGTGTTTTGGGCTATGTATCCTTATAGATAATGGGGTGGATGAAATTTAGGGTTTGGGAACCTTAAAATTATCCAAGCCTAATATCTAGGAGGATCTTGGATTGCTTAGGGCCTAAGTTATTCAATTAGGGTTAAAGGTGAAACCCTAGTATCCCATAGTATAAATAGACCCCTAGGGTGAGGGAAATCGGCACTCATGCAAGGCAAGAAACCCTAGGGCCGATTTCTCACCCTCCTTCCTCCCTCTCAAATCATCTTCTTGCTAGTTGGTGTTTGTAAGCCATTAGAGGAGTGACAATTGTGATTCTAAGCTCCAAGAAGAAGAAGTATCAAACAAGCAACTCAAGGTATTCTTCTAGATCTGTTTTTTCATATGTTATGAATCGTTTGTTTACACTAGATCTATGAATGAAAGTCTTGGATACATGCATGTTCAATTAGAGAAACCTAGATCCAAGCAATTAGGGTTTGCATGTTCACATCGGAAAGTTCTTATGGCTCAAACCCATCACCTAGAACCACCTTGTGAAGCCATTCCAAGCCTTAAAGTGTGTGTTTGTGTGCTTAGATGAAGAAGGAAGCAAGCCAATATCATCTTTGGAGAGTGAAGCACTTTGGATCTGGGATTTACTCTTAATTTCAACCCTTATAAAGCTTGCATCTTGATCTTTTAATCTTGTAGTTCGATAAATAGGTTTTTAGTGATACTTTTTGGTCCCAAATGTATTAGCTTGAGCATGGAATGTTCTTGATGATTTGAACTGTCCTTTCAAACCTTAGGAGGGGTCCTAAGTCATAAAAATGAAGCCCCAATGGTTAGTTTTTCTCCATGCATCTGGTAGAAGGTCTTAATGAATTAAGACCTTGAGTTAAGCACTTAATGGGAATGTAAAGTCATAAGGTTGGAAACTTTATGTAACGCTCGTAGATCCGGGCTAGTCAATTAAGAGACAATAAGTGTCGAAAACGACTTTTTGATAGAAGATTATTTAGAATGAATAATTTTAACTAACTTGTAGTGGTCGTGACAAGGTTTCCAAATATATAAAGAATGCTGAAATCGAGTTATAACGAAGAAGTTATGATCTTTCGAAGTTTCGCGACAGAACCGGCACAACATAGCGCTACGTAAATAGTGAATTTACGTTAGAGTGATATTTGGCCTTAGCGATCTAAATGAAAGTCGTAGAATATGTTAAACCGAGAGCGTGCATAAAAAGAACGCTCAAATCTGACTTCGCATGAAGAAATTATGATTTTCCGAAGTTTCAGCTTAGCGGTATGCAGCCCGAATACTCGATTTGAGATCGAGTGATTTCTAGCCGAAACAATCTAAACGAGAGTCGAAGATCTCGTTAATAGTAGTGCATCGATAAAAAGATAGACGAAAACGGAGTTCAGATGAAGGAGTTATGAATTTCTAGCGGAGTTTTCCTGTCTTGGCCTACTAAAAAAAATATAATAATTATAAAGTCAAAATTAGCCGAAGAAGTCTAAATGAAAGTTGTAGATCTTTTTTTTTACCTACGCATCGATATAAAGAACATCAAAAACGGAGTTCGTATGCGAAAGTTATGAATTTTTGAAGTTTGGGGTGCGAAACCCCAAGACTGTCAGAGACCACGACATGAAATCAGTGGTCACGACGTGGCATGTTTTTTGACGCCTCCTAGAGTCTGCCAGACCTAACTTGCGATGACGCATGCAGTGACGACCAAGCCCACGACGTGGAAACAGTGCCCATGACGTGGAAAATAAAAAATTTGCCCTATAAATAGATTTGAAGGGCAGTCGGCCAAGGTTGCTAATTAACCATTCTCTCACCCATATTACCTCGATTTACGTGCAAAGAAGTACCCCCAAAGCCCCAATATCATCCCGAGACCTGAAGCAAATCCCGAAGCCCGAAGATCCCGAGAAGAAAAGTGTTTCCGAGCCGAAGCTCTGCTTGCGAGAAGCCCGGTGTGAGAAGATATCCCGGTTTCACCGAAGAAATACTACTCTTAGAGCCGTAGTGTTGTTCGAGCATCGTCTAATTAAGTGAGTGTATAGTCCCTTTCGCAAACACGATTTTAATACAAGTATTGTTTGAATGTATTAAGTATATATTTTGTGTGAGTGTGTAATTACTTTCTTCTAACACACACACACACACACACACACACACACATATATATATATATATATATATATATATGAAGTGTTTGCCATGAAATACGTGCTATGTGTTATAGATTGTTTGTCTATTTGAGATGGACATGGAATTGATGTTTTATACAAGTGTTAAATGATTTAAACTGAAAGTAAGTATTTATATCTACGAAAATGTTGGGTAGAACATTGGTAGATGGGATAATTGGTGACTATGGAGTTAGCGCCTATTGTATAAGCCTTGGTGACTATGGAGTTAGCGCCTATTGTATAAACCTTGGTGACTATGGAGTTAGCGCCTATTGTATAAACCTTGGTGACTATGGAGTTAGCGCCTATTGTATAAACCTTGGTGACTATGGAGTTTGCGCCTGATAGCTATGGATTTAGTACCTGAGAGATAAATGTTGGTAACTATGGACTTAGTACCTGATAGATAAACTTTGGCAGCAATGGACTTCGTGCCAATTCCTTAGGTCAATCCTTAGGAAATAATGAAGGAAGGATAGTTGATTCTTAGGGTAAAACCTTAAGAAATAAAGAAGATAATGGGGATGGGTAATTGGGTTGATTGTTTGATGATTAAATATAATAATTATATTATTGTGGGTTGAAAACCTTATATGTTCACCAGGCTCCCAAGCCTGACCCACTCAGTTTTCTTTGTATCACAGGTAGTGGCACAAGAGCATACGGTTGACATGATGAGAGATTTTGGATGATAGATCGGTAGTTATAAATAACTGTTGTCAGGTCTATTTTACACTGTTTATGCTTTTGGTCTGTATCGGAACATGACATCTCGAGATTTTATTATTTAATGAAAAGTACATTCTCTTTGAGAAATGTTTTGATAAAGTTTTATTATATCTTGTTTGGGAACAAATTCCGCAAGTATTTTCTTTAAAAGATTACTTTGATTTATAAAACAAAGCATAAACAAATCGGTCTTTTCCGGCCGTGAAATTTGGGTATGTCACACTTTATGACTCTAGAGTATATTTGAGAATTGGATCTGAAATATGGACATAAGTGCTTAAGCCATTAAACACTTATTGAGTTTTGAAGGATGCAAGGGTACGCCCCACGTACTCGGAGTACGTCCTGTGTACGAGGTCAAACACCCCGACGGTGGTCAACTGTGAGGGTTGGAGCATGCTCAGTGTACCTCCTGAGTACGCCCCGCGTACTCATATCGGGTCAACTCGGATGAGATTGACTCGGCTGGGTTGACTCAGTTGACTTAGTGGGTTTGACCAGTTTACTTTGACCAAGTTTGACCATTGAGGGCATTTTGGGATTTTGATGGAATTGGTCTTTGTGGGGATTAGGTGCCGGTTAAAGAGCTGAGATTCGGAGTTAGGGACCTCATCAACTTCTGTTCAGTTTCTGAGGTGAGTTTTCCTCACTGTACTTTTGGGTCGAAGTCACCAAGGTCGGCCCATTGGATTGTTATCATGGTTTATCGCATGTTTGTATGCTGTAGTGATCTGTTAGATCTGTATCCTGGTAGATAGAATGATGTTATGCTTAGTGATCTGTAAGATCTATCTAATTATCTATTGGCTGATTATATGTATGCTTATATGTCATGTATATGTCGACATGTTTTATGTGTGGTTGGGTTGAGGCGTACCAGTGTAGACTAAAGGCCAAAAGACCCAGGGCGTCCCGGATAAACTATAGACTCGAGAGGCATACCAGTCAGGCCGAAGGCTCGAAAAACAATCCAAATATGTTGAACGTCCAGTGAGGCGTACCAGTCATGCTGAAGGTTCTCTGAGTGTACCAGATAGATTGTAGGCTGGTGGGGTGTTCCAGTAAGACTAAAGGCTCCGTATGCATGTTGTCTGTATTATGCTTACGTTATGTGTTGGTATTTTGGGGGGAACTCACTAAGCATTGGCTTACAGTTTTGGGTTATGTTTCAGGTACTTCGAATGATCGCGGGAAGGAGAAGACATGACCGTACACATTCTCATGTTTTGACCTATGATTTTGGGAGACTGTGATGTTGAACATGTTTTGAAAACTATGTTTGTAAACAATTTGTGAAATTGGTTGGTTTTGAAAAGTTTAAATTTATCATAATTTTTATGAGTGTTACACAATTGCAGTCCCCCGAAGATGGGATATCAAAGCTGAAAATTTTCAACTTTTCATTTTGTATTTTGTGAAAATGTTAAAATATTCATATCTCATTCGTTTAAAGTCAGATTGACATGAGATCTTTTCCAGAGTGTAGTTTAGAGTTTGTACATGATTTTAGACTATATGTTTGTCAATTTTGGGTTCATATTCAATGACTTATAGTCCCCCTACCAATATGAAAATTTTCAAAGTTCAACCCACAAAGTAGTAAGTAATTACCAAAAAATTCTGGTTTTTTCGGGTTTTCCGGTTCAAAACCCACTTTATCTGGTTCCAACCTACCCACTTTGATGTTTCTGGGTTTTCTGGTTCTAGATCCACTTTACTCGGAACCGATCCAGAAACTATTCCTATATACCGGTCTGGTTTTCGGTTCTACGAAATCTCGTTAACCGGTTTCGGGTCCGTCCTGTCCGGGTTTGGACCCACTTTCATCCGTAGTTCTAATCCGATACACAAAGTACTTAGGTTACGTTTAGTTGCGGAAAAATGGGTCGTTTTCCGGAAAAATTTTCCAAGAAAAATGAAAATTTTGAAAATGCGTTTAGTTCCTTTATTTTTCCAATTTTTTCATAGAAAATGAAAATTTTATATTTTCTAAAATTACAAAGAAGTTGAAATTTTTTGGAAAACTCATAATCATTGTTTTCCATAATTTTCTAATTTCAAAATTTTTCTAAAATATAAACACACCTACTCCCACCCCACCCACCTCTACCTACCCCCACCGTAACACCCCAAACCCACCACACCCTACCTACCCACACCCCCACAAACACACACACACTCACACCCACAAACATACACCCACCCCCACCCCCACCTCCACCCCCACAAACACACACACCCACAAACACACTCACACACACCCAAAAACACACACCCACACCCACCCCTACCCCTACAAACACACCCACACAACACCAACACACACACACACCCACAAACCCACACACACATACACCCATCCGCCCAACACCACTACCACAATCACCCATCTACCATCATATCATCACCGCCGCTACCCCATCACCAACACCACCACCATCACCACCACTGCCACAATTGTCGCCGCCACCACCATCGCCGCCATCATCGACACCACCACTGCCCCCCCACACACACACTTTATCACCGTTACTGTTTTTTAAAAATGAAAACCGATAGAAAAATACACATATAAACACGTTTTGTAATTTTCTAAAACTTAAAATGAAAAATAAATAAGTTTTAACTAAACGTGTTTTCTAAATTTTCCAATGAAAACTGAAAACTGAAAATGAAAAATGAAAATTGTTTTTCCGTAACTAAACGCAACCTTAGCGTCTCATACCTTATAAATAGGCATGAGCAAACGGACCGAACCGGCCCGACAAGGGAACCGACTTCGGCCAAAATCAAGAACCGAACCGGCTCGGTGGTTCTATTGGTTCCGGGTCCGGTTTTTGTCGGGTTTTCATTTAGGAACCGGTCTGATTTGACACGCTTCCTTGTGGGGCTTGTAACTCATTCAATTTTTAACCAAATCAAACGTTTTTATAGTCTAACTAATCTACATGTAGGAAAAAGATTCAGGTCAAAACAAGTTAAATTGAGTGAGTTATGCACATTTGAACAACAAAGTCAGATTACGTTTAATTGCTAAAACATAAAAAAATTCTGATTTGACATCCTTCCTTGCGGGGCTTGTAACTCATTTAATTTTTAACCAAATCAAGCGTTTTTATAGTCTAAATTAAACTAAAAATCCTAATCTACATGTAGGAAAAGAATTCAGGTCAAAAAAAGTTAAATTGAGTGAGTTATGCACATTTGAACAACAAATTCAGATTACATTTAATTGCTGAAACATAATTTTTTTTTTAGATTTGACACACTTCCTTGCGGGGCTTGTAAATCATTCAATTTTTAACCAAATCAAGCGTTTTTATAGTCTAAACTTAACTACAAATCATAATCTACATGTAGGAAAAAGATTTAGGTAAAAAAAATTAAATTAAGTGAGTTATGCACATTTGAACAACAAAGTCAAATTACATTTAATTGCTAAAACATAAAAAAAAAATTATGATTTGACACCCTTCTTTGCGGGGCTTGTAACTTATTCAATTTTTAACCAAATCAAATGTTTTTATAGTCTAAGCTTAACTATAAATCATAATCTACATGTAGGAAACAGATTCATGTCAAAAAAAAAAAATTAAATTGAGTGACTTATGCAACTTTCAAATTTTGAATGGGTTATCCGGTCCGGTTCCCGGTTTTGGGCTGGTTCCAACGACTAATTCTTACCGGGTTCCGGTTCCAAAAATTGATGAAATTATAGTACCAGTCCCGGCCCGACCGGTTCCATTGGGTTCCAGTTCCGGGACCGGTTCCCCGGTCTATATGCTCATCTCTACTTATAAATAGCCCAATTCTACGCCACTAAAGGAGGTACACAAAACCCTTTGATACTCCGGCTTTGATCCTCAGGCATTATATTGCCTTATCATCAGTGTTTTTTTAGGTCCTTTCAGGTGACAGAATAAGTGATTTTGATTTTATTTATATCGTGGAGCACAAATAGTCAAAGGAGTATATCCTCTTTTGAATACCAAACAACCATTAATCCATCATAAAATACCAATCCCATCCCAACGGTATATGTGACAAAATAAATGACTTTGGTTACATGTCAAAACAAATAAATTTTAGGAATGATCAAATCACGTTAAACCAGATAGACCCGTTAACAACCAACTTTCCGTCTTGATTTAATTGCAAATTGACAAACCAACAACTTTTTTTCAGTCATGATTAATACACACAAGCAAACTACACCAAAAAAGAAAGCATTTGTAAGTCAAAGTTCAAACAAACATTCACCCTATTTCACAACGACATCAAAGTCCGAAGATCATCCAAATTTACATCCCTTTTCTCCTCCTTCCCCTTCTTCCTAAAAGCCTCCTTCGCTAGCTTCTGTTTCTTTTCCTGTAACAACAATATCCTCTCATCAATACTATCTTTAGCAATCATCTTCACAACCTTCACATCCTGCTTTTGTCCGATCCTATGGACACGATCCATCGCCTGTTCTTCCACCGCAGGATTCCACCACGGCTCCATCAAGTACACCCGCGAAGCCGCCGTGAGATTAATCCCCGTGCCCGAAGCCTTAAGACTCGCGAGCAAAACCGTGGGCCCGCATCCATCCGAATCTCCAAACTCTTTAATCACATCCGCTCTCTTCTTCCCACTCATTACACCATCCAACCGAACAGTTTTAAACCCTGCTGCTTTTAACGGTTCCTCGAGTAAAAGCAACAACTTACGAAACTGAGAAAATACAACCGATTTTATACACGGGTTTTCGTTTCTTGATGCCTCGAGGAGCTTTAAAAGGGCAGTTACTTTGGAGGAAGAGGAGGAGGAAGAGGAAGAGGAAGAGGGAAGTTTGTTGACCTCGGGTGGAGGTGAGAAAAGATCGGATTCGGATAAAGGGTGGCGACATAGTGGGCATAGAGATTTTGAATGTTTTAGTGTTCGGATTATGCAGTTTTGACAAAAGATATGCGCGCATGATGTGATGATTAGTTCGGATGGTGGAGAGAGGCAAATTGGACAGTCTATGTCTTCACTGTCTTGTAGTAGTATAACCAACTTCTTTAAAAGTTCTGGGTTGTTGGATGCATCTGTGTAATAATAGAAATATAGAATGAATCACTTGTAAGGATGAAAACATGTGTACATCATGACAAAGAGCTTCACATAATGTTATGTTAGTACCTTCGAAATTGTAGGATGAAAGTGATGCCCTAACGTCTTCAGGGCACAATTCTGTATGTGTACATATCTGGCGAAGTCTTAGAATGATGCTTAGAACAGTTGAGTAATTGTGTGTCACACTTCCATTAGCAATATATTTCTCAACAAAACTTTTAGCTTCGGATTCCATCTCATCATAAAGCTTACGTTCATCTACAGAAAGCTCCACATTACATGTATGGATAGTTTTTGGAGGCAACCCAATCTCAGTCTTTTCTTTCGTCCTCCTCAAAGAAATAGTTGCCATTAACGCCTAAACACAAATAAAAACAATTTTCTAAATGAAATTATAGACACAGAAAGTATTATTATTATCTTGATTTATTGATTTGATTGGTCTTATACCTGGAGCCTTGAGAGTCCTTTTGCATTCCCCTGAGCAATTGGTCGTTGGACTAATCTATCCCAATAGCTTTTGATTGAAAACGGATCAAATTTTAGAAATGCCATGAGAGAGTATAAGTCCATTGAACCATTTTGAATGGGTGTTCCTGTAACAACCCATCGCCTTTTGGCATTCAACATAGTCACAGCAACACTTTGGTTTGCCTTATGATTTTTGATTACATGTGCCTCATCCAAGATCACACGCCACCATGCTATCTTCTTTATGGGTGTATTCATGTTATTTAGTTCGCTTCCGAGTGTACTATAAGTTGTCAAGACTATGTCATACTTTTGAAGCTCTAAGATATCTTGAGTTCGATCCCCATAGTACATATATGCTTTTAGCCTACCCCTTTTTGTGTGCTCGGTTAGTTGTGTTATCCAAGTTGAGAAAACAGAAGGTGGACAAACAATCAAAGTCATTTTTGAGCCAATTTCACCTATGTTTTCTTCCTTTTTCTGTTTCTTACTAGGCCTAAGGGTTTTGTTCACTTTCGCCTTTCTTGATCGTTTACCACTTGGGACAACCAAAACCTCGTCTTCCAATTCTTCATTTACATTTACATCATTACATTTATCCAAAGCAATTAAAGAAAGTAAAGTGAGAGTTTTACCCAATCCCATGTCATCAGCAAAGATCCCACCACGTAGAGGCTCGGGTCGAATATCGGACTGATAATTTGTCAGCACATTCACGAAACCCTCCTCCCTTTTTTCCCAAAAGGGTGGCAACTCATCGGAGTTCTCACGGTGGTGCAGCCAATATAAACCTTCCTTTTGATGCAGAAAAAGATCCGGTAAAATGAAATCTTCTGGAGGCTCCATAACTCCATTCACCACATTTTTACTAGAATTATCGTCGACCAACTTAAAAATCTCATCCAAATCACCCTTTTTCTTCTCTTTCACGACCATAGATTCAGACATACTAAACGAAGGATCATCTGGCGAGAATAAAAACAACCCTAATGCGGATTTGACGATCTCAAAAGCTTCAATCTTTGAAAACACGTGAATATGACATGGGATTTTATACGCAGCTGCGTTTTTAGGGGTTTTGGGTACAATCCCTTCAACATGAATCAAATTACAGTCGATTAAAGGGGCAAGTACACTAGCTACCTTCTTTTCGATATGACCAACTTGGATAGTTCGAGTATTGACGACTTTGATAGCGTTAGAGTCGAAGCGATTCAATGGTTCCCTAACAAGGCCAACCATTTCTCGGCCACTTATCCGGCCGGAATAGTATTGTAAACCGACAATGTTGGCGACGATGAAACCCACCATGTAGGTTTCGGACTGGGTCGATGGCGTAGATGACGATAATTCCTCGGAATCTCGGTCTTCATCTCCGATTGATGCAAGCGGTAATCGATTAGAACCCATCCCCTGTTTTTGGAAAATGTAGATTTTGTGCGCAAGGGTTTTAGCCACAGTGCGACAACGACTTTTTGTTGTATCTATAGTTGAATTGAATGAAAGCTGAAACTATAGCGGTTTTACCATTTTACATATACGTGTAAATTCCACTATAGCGGTTTTACCCTTTTATAGTACACGTGTAAAGAGGGTAAGGTTAAAGAACAAAATGATAAGTTAGAAAAAAAAAAAAAATAGAACATTATAAAAATAAGGGTAAATACGAATGGTCCATATGGTTTGAGTTAATTTGCGTGTTTGGTCTCTAAAATGTTTTTTTAATTCGGACCATTCTTATATTTTATTTTTGTTTCGGGTTTAGTCCCTGATCAAGATAAAATGACTATTTTACCCTTTATAGTATTTTTTATTTCTTTTATAATTTGATTTTAATTATTATATAAATTAAATAAATAAATAAACTCACCCCCACAATCCTCCATTTACCTTTTCTTAAACTATTTTCATAGACCTCCTCCCTAAATGCCATCGTCAGCCTCAAGCACCACCACCACCACCATTCTTATCATTGGAGTTAAGGTAGTTCTGATATTGTTGATTCATGTTGACCACCACCTATTCACATAAGAAATCACCAGTATTTCACATCCGTCGTCCGGTGACCAGCGACCAAATCAACCCTAGATCCCGTCACTGCCTTGGTTGTTTCAGACCAACCCTCACCTCCACATAAAACCCTCCTGATCGATTAGCGTTCAAATTAGCTGAAAAGCCTGAAGAATCAACTATGTTTGTGCTCTTGTTAGACATAATCGAGTACAAGTCCACTCGATTAGGCTTCAAATCAGAAGAAACTGAAGCTTCTGCATTAGATCGTTTTTTTTTCTTTTTTTTTTTTTGCTGCATCAAATGGTAGATCTATAAGAAGAGATGACCAAGCTAGGAGTTTTTTACCTCTTGAATGTTACTAGCAAGGTGATAATCCCAGATCCAAACTTCTTCCAAGCTCTAAAGTCATTCCACCTTCTTCTTCTTCTTCTTCTTCTTCTTCTTCTTCAAGAATACCACCAAAACACACAAATGAGCTCAAGGTGCACTCTCCACGATTAGGGTAGAGGGACGATTTTTAGGTGGAGACTGATGAGGGTGAAGGTCTTGGGGCCATAAAGGGGATTATATAGGGTGCAAACCCTCAAAATTAGGGTTTTGGTCTGAACAAAATACGCACCGCATACCTGCTGAGTACGCCCAGCGTATACGTACGAATCTGTGTTCTTCATGCATGAGTACGCCATGTGTATACTCCGAGTACGCGCGGCGTACGGACCAGAATGGCATGACTTAAAAAGTTTTATGGTTAGAAATAAACCTTCTCAGAACGAGTTTGATAGAAAGATAGTTTTTCATTTCATGCATTATAAAGACAAGTTCTAGTTTTCGTTTTATTTAAATAAAAGTCAATATTTGGTTTACTTAGTTGTCTTATCTTATTTCCCTGCAATCGCAATAATGAAAGCGTTGGTTATATTTCTAATAATAGCAATATTAATTATGGATTTGATTCTTATAATATCGCTTGTGGTGTTGTCATAATTGACCAAGTGATAAGAAATCACATGGTCAACTGGACAAATACTTGGTATTGTACAAGGCAAATTGTATAATATATGAGAATCTTTTTCATTGGAAAAATTATGACTTAAATCATTGTTCACATGTTTATGTGAGGCAAGTGAAGGACTAATGGATTTAGTACATATTGATATGGACTCTTTAGATCCACCGCAGGGGACGATAACTATATTCATCATGATTTATTGATGTTTCAGTAAACATGATTGTGTTTGTAAGAATAAACAGAATTCTGATACTTTGAAAGATTCAAAGAGTACCAGAACAAATAGAAGAATTAAATAAGCAGAAAGATAAAAAAAATTCTCCAATCTGAAAAGAAAAAGAGAGTTCATTGGTATCATGTTTTATGATCATCTTGGTAATTGTGTAATTGTATCACAATTAATCCTCCAAGAACATCTTAGTGCAATTATATGACTAAAAAGATAGATCGAACATTACTGGAAATGGTTCGATTATAGATGAGTCACGCTTCATTCCAAATCTAGTTTTAGAGGCATGAATATGTGGATTAGGTGTCTAAGCCCATAACTATAATTGGTATGTACTTGATCTGATAGTAGTATTGTCCTTTTGGGTTGCCTTCACTATAACAAGTTGACAAGATGATTTTGGAGAAAGAGGTTAATGAATGGTTTATTAATATATTATAGAAATAATATATTAATTAGAAATCATATTATTTAATTAGTATTTAATCAAAAATTAATTTTGGGATTAAAGGAACCGATTCAAAGTACGGGGACTGATATTGCAAATCAATGATAGTTGTAGTATTGGGCTGCTGGACTCCCTTGTAGAGGGTTAGATGAAATCTATAGGAGGCCCTATAGAGATTTCATCTAAGGCCTCCCAAAGGGTGGGTTCATGGACTTCTTCGAGCCTAAGTCAAGAAATAGGGGTTTCCTTGGAAACCCTACCAGCCACAAGTATATAAAGACCCATTGTCATATGATTTTCGGCTATGCATTCTATGAGAACCCTAGCTGAAAATTTAAGAGCCTTCATCACCTCTCTCCTTCATCCTTTGCTAAGTGGTGTTTGTGGCTCCATAAGAAGTGCAACGCTTGTGGCACTAAGCTCTTAGAAGTCAAGATCAAGCAAGGAACACTTGTTATTACTATATAACAAGAAAGGTATTCTTTTAAACCTTTTTGATATATAGATTTCGATTTTATATATACTAGATCTAGGGTTATTGCTTTGGAAATCTTATTTGCATGTATAACTTGAGAAAAACCTAGATCCAAAGCAATTAAGGTTGCATGTACACATATGGATGTAGATATGCTCATAATCCATCAGTGGTATCAGATCCTAAGATGTTTTTCTATTATATTTGATGTAATAGTGATTTTCCTAAAGCTGGAACAAAACTGATTTTGCTTTCTATTTGATGGACTCGACAAGTTGCATGAACTCAACGAGTCCAAGCCCTGACTCGACGAGTTGACTTGTCAGACAGCTAATTTTCCGATTTTCAAATCTATTCTAGATTAGGATAATTACCATAATTCATTTTTAATGCCTTAAATTGAATTATCTGCTTGGTAATGTGATTGCCTTATCTAAATAGATTGACTTGGTCAAATTTTAAGATAATGTCTAATTATATGATTAATTAATTATTTAAAATTTGAACTAGTAGTTTTGAAAAGTTTCAGATTACACCCTTAAAGTTTTGGAATTTAAAATTTAATTAAAAGTTTAATTTTGAAATATTAAATTCTAAAACCCTAGTATGATAAATGTTTAAAATACGACCCTTATACTATTATAGTATTACATGATTAATATATATATATATATATATATATATATATATATATATATATATATATATATATATATATATATATATATATATATATATATATAAGATGAGTCGGTCTTACCGTTAGTAGGCCTCATTCACGAAGCTGGTCTATAAGGGGTGTTTAAGGAAGCGACCTATAAAATGACCGACATTGGGTATCCATTCTTACCCACTGTATTCTTGACTAGTGGATGGTGATTAGCCGAATGGGTAGGATAGGACATTAATTCCCTCATTAGTTTGTATAATGTACAATATAAAGTAACTAAATGTTTTTTTCAAAATTCTCAATCTTAGTTACTTTAGGAAAATGTGAGTTTGATGCTAATCCATGAAATTGCACATTGCACTTTGTCAAGTCGTTAATGGAGCGTGTATGGTTAACTGGCACACTAACTTGGACTAACAAAGGATGGCAATGGGTGGCTCGTAAATTATCATTGATCAATGGAGTGTGTATGGTTAACCGGCACATTGATTAGGTGGTAAATGGCATCGATAGTACCAAACTAATTTTTATGGTTATTCACACCTTGTTTGTGATCCTCGGTATCCTAGTCACAAACTTGAAGGGCATAATCGAGATTAAACATGCCATTGAATAGTTCAATGAATCTCAAAATATCTATGAATTTCATTTCATTTAAAACCTAAGTCATTTTAAAATTTCGTTTTCATGGTGAAATTAGTAAATCGTCATTTACCTACCTTCAAATAATTTACAATTGGATTACAACATCCCTCTTCCGAATTGTGAATTATTGTGTTGGGCCCTAGCCTTAATATTTCATTTTGGATGTTGTATTAAGGATTCCTTATCTAAACAAAAACTTTGTATTTCTTCTTTTTCAGATGTCTGGACCAAACAATGTTTCTGGCTTAACCTCTAACAACAACTCAAACAAATCCTTCCTTCTCCTGAACATTTGTGCGAGGATTACGTTTGATGTTTCCAACTTCAATGATTGGATCCGGAACATTCGTATAGCCTTGCGTTACGAGGACAAAGAATATGTCCTTGATAAACCGTTGAACGAGATCGATGAATCAAAAGCGACTCCTGAAAGAAATAGCTGAGTATGGGGTTCACTACAAGGATGCCACTAAGGTATCCTGTATTATGGTAGCCACTATGACTCCTGAGCTGCAGCGGTTCTACGAGGACTACTAGCCCTACGAGATCTGTAATGACTTGATGGAAGAGTACCATCAAAGAGCACGTCAAGAGAGGTACGAGACATTCACCTCGTTCATTAGCACCAAAAATGAGGGATGGAGAGTCCATCACGAGCCACTTGCAAAGAATGCAAATATATGTGGATCGTCTCTTGAAGTTGAATGTGAACTTCAGTGAGGAGCTGACTATTGACATAGTCCTTCACTCTCTACCTCTTTGTTATGATCAGTTCAAGATGACTTATCATATGAGCAATGAGGAAGACACATTGAGCAAGCTTCAAGGCCTGGTAAGAACTGCTGAAAGTGGATTAAAAGGGAAAGGTGTCCAATCCACTCCTATTCCTACTACTGTTGCTTCTGTACTGGCAATTGGACAAGGAAAAGGGAAAAGAGGAAAGCTCCCTCAAAGATTTGGAAGGGAAAGTATCATGATGGATCTTCTTCTAGTGGATCCAAAGGAAAAACCAGTTCTGTCCCCCCTCCTCCGATCCAAAAGATGCAACATGTTTCTATTTCCAAGATAATGGGCATTGGAAGAGAAGTTGCCTGAAATACATGCAGGACATCAAGGATGGAAAGATAAATCCCTCCTTCACATGTATTTATACTATTCTATCTAATAAATCATCACATGTTAGTTCTTGGGTCCTTGATACAGGATGTGGTTTTCACATTTGTTCTGAATTGCAGGGGCTAAAAAGAAGTAGGGATGTGGAGCAAAGGAAGATGAACCTGATAATGGGGAATAGGAAATCGTCGCCTGTCACCAGGATTGGGGTTTATTCTTTATTGCTTAGTAAATTCAATATTATCATCAATACATTTTCAAACTTTCGAAACAGTAAATTCAATATCTCCAACTAACTTCCATACCCACCTGTCGTGCAATGTGGATATATTAACTGCTTGAAGTACTTCCTCCAACTGTTGTACATTCGCAAATAGAGTACAATCTTTAAGTACATGCGATGTGGATATATTAACTGTTTGAAGTACTTCCTCCAATTGTTGTACATGAGCGAATAGAGTACCTGATGTAATCGGCCTACTCTAAGCCAATATAAATGTAGCTCCATTCCAACGTTGACTAATCATACAATCTTTATCCGTCTCCATAATAAACAATCTAGAAAACCGAACCATCAAAGTATTCTCTCCAATCCACTGATCCTTCCAAAACAAAGTGGAAGCACCATCACCAATCACCTTTTGAATAGTATTATTTAGAATAATACAAGAATCATGTAATTGGTTAATTATACAAATTATCTTTACCCACACCCTTTTTTTTTAAACCGCACTTTCATCACTCTATCCAAACCCCCCATCACGACCATGAAACATCTTTATCACCTTTTTAAAACCGAACTTTCATCACTCCATCCAAACCCCCTATCACGACCATGAAACATCTTTATCACCTTGCATCAAAGATCATTTGTACTATTCAAAAAACGCCACTTTCATTTATACAATAGAATTCGCCAAAATAGATTCCCATCTGATCCAATATAATTTTCGATCACCTTTTTCTTCTCCCCAGAAAAAAGAAGCTCTCAACTTCTCTAAGAACTTGTTTACAACTCTGGACATACGAAACATTGATATATAATAAATGCCAAGAGAACCTAGAACTTACTTCAATAACATTGACCGACCCCCAATCGACATGAGTTTTAATTACCATGATGCAAACTTCTTTTGGAACTTGTCAAAAATATTATTCCATCCCAATGATCTTCACATAACCCCTCCTATTGGAAGGCCAAGATAAAAAAAAATGGGAGTTTGGCAGCCTTACAACCTGTTAAAACCGCAAACTTTTCTACCAACGGGAATGAAATATTAATACCAAATAAATTTGATTTTTGCATGTTTACCTTGAGACCAGAAACCAAATAGAAGCACCCGAGGATAGCAATCAAGTTGAGAATATTTTCCCGGTTCCATTCGCCAAAAAAATAGCATCGCCAACATAAAATAAATGGTACAAATGTAACTCTCCATCACCAATCACCATTCCACGATACAACCCTGAACCGCATCTTCTATTGCAACATTAAAACTATCCATTGCTAGAATGAATAGAAATGGAGACACAGATCACCTAGTCTTAAACCCCTTTTTAGAGAAAACTTTTTCGTAGTACTACCATTCAGTAAAACATAAGACCGAACATTTTGAAAACATGCTCGTATGAGATTACACCAGTTTTCGGAGAAACCCATAAAAGTCATTGTCTTGTAAAGAAAATCCCAAGAAAGTGAGTCATATGCTTTCTCAAGATCAACTTTAAACATCATTAAATTCTTCTTCCACTTACATGAATCTACAACCTCATTTACAATCAACGGCTCCTCTAATATCTGTTTACCTTTAATAAAGGCAGTTTGTTTCGAGCTCACCACCGTACCGATTACCAGAATGACCTCTAGCAGAACTCGAAGCAAAATCAAAATGATTATTTCCCCATATTTCACGTACTTTAAAAATATCCACACTAGTTGCAAACGACTCTTGAATTCCCAAAAAATTAATCTTAAGTTTATTACAAAGATTATTAATTTTTATCTTTTTCCTTACCGTTCCAATTCCACAGATGTTAAATGAAATGACATTCATTCATCCACATCATTTGCACCCAAACTATCTAAGGCCCCGTTTGATACGCATCTTTCCAGGTCCAAACAGATCTTTCTGACTGAATGGACCGGAAAGACTGTTTGATTTGCACAAAAGAAGGGGTCTTTCCCGGTAAGATATGTCTTTCCCAGAAAGCCCCAAAATCGTATCTTTCTGGCTGAATGGGCTGGAAAGACAATTATACACCAAACCCTGCCTCTTTCTTTCTTTATTGGATTATTAATTTTTTTAAATAACTTTTTTTAAATTTATTTTTTATTGAATTATTAAATTTTTCATCATTCAGCACAGTCAATCAGATGTACAATCAAATAACATTGTTTCTTTCCCAGTCAGAAAACTTTCCCAAACAGCACTTTACCAGACAGAAACTATCAAACGGGACCTAAGAGTTTCTTCATCTCACTTTTTGTCCTGGACATATCATGACCCAAAACCTTAGCTACACAAATGTTAAATGAAATGACATTCATTGATCCACATCCTTCACACCCAAACCGTCTAAGAGTTTCTTCATCTCACTTTTTGTTCCGAACATATCATCACCCAAAACCTTAGCTATAGATAGATATCACTTAACTCCATCAAAACATTGGCTATAGATAGACATCTTATTATTATTATTATTATTATTATTATTATTATTATTATTATTATTATTTCCTTTTCCTTATGTTTTCTTAATTTTTGAATATTTTGATTTATTAATTTTTTTTTCTATTTTTCATAATCTAAAGCATCATAAAAGGAAGCTACATTAATTGTAACAAGTTGTATGATGAACATATAATTACAAGTTAACAAACAAAAATTTTCATTAAACGATGAATGTCGTAAAAAATATAAAAATAAAAAAAAAATTGTTAAGTTTAATATGTTTTACATATATCTCATTCTTTTTCATTGTTAAATTTAAGTAATATATTACAAAAAGCATAAATACATAAAAAAAAATGATAATTCTGATGGGGATTTTGTAAACTTTTAAAATCATGATAATAAATATATTAATTAAGAAGAATCTTAAAAAATCTCTATTTATTTGAAAATATTTGTCATAGTATATTTCTATTAAATAAAAGATCCCCAAAATAAAAAATGTTAGCATAGTAGATTGCAGACTTCGATTCTCGTTAGTAAAAGATTTGGAAAAACACCACATCTACGGACTACGGTTGCTTCGCGTTTCTGCTAGATTAAACCCTAGAAAACCCCCCATTTTCTACATATTATCATCGATCTCCTCACACAGGTTTTCTCTCATCACCTACTCGTGCCAATTTCGTTAATGTGGCTTCTTATGTGCATGCAATTCGACGCAAATATCTGTTGATCAAATCGCAATTTACAGTCTGCACTTTCGATTCGTTACGTATCTAGCCTTACAGTATATGCGCCAAACCTTTTCTACAATCGGATCGATGGATTGTGGCTAAGTAAATATAGATTTTATATTCATATATACAACTGCTAGTTTACAACAGTTAGCTAGAACTCCGCTAATTAAGCATTACACAATTTGTGCTTCATGTGCTCTGTCTGTTTTGAACAAATTAAAAAAGGCAACTCTTTCTTTTCACTCGATTTTAGATCAGATAGACTTTGTTTTGGTCCTTCCAAAAGATCTATCTAGCTAGTAATTATAACGTACATTAAAAACTTGTATTTCTTTTAGCATATAGTTATTTCTATTTTGAAACAGAATTCTATGGAGATGGGAATGAGCATCTCCAGGAAAGAATCAGAATTGCCGATGAAAAGAAAGAGAAAGAAGGTTGACCGGTTTATGTTTCTTCCAGATGACATCCTTTTAGACATCCTTAAAAGGCTCCCTGATGATTTCCCTCGTTATTTGGCTAAGTATGTGTGTAGACGATGGTTTAATATAATGACTAACAGAATCTTGCTACACGATACTTCTTTTTTTATCCTCCAGAAGACGGGAAACTTGACAGCACGTTATGTGGGTATACGAGAAGAAGAACAAGGGATACACGTCATGAAAGTGCAGGATCTTGACATACCTCCCATAGGCATTATAAGATCTTGGGTTAACGAGTTTCTTCTAATATCAGATTATAAAAAACAATCTCTGTATGTTTAGGCATTATAAGATCTTGGGTTAACGAGTTTCTTCTAATATCAGATTATAAAAAACAATCTCTGTATGTTTAGGCATTATAAGATCTTGGGTTAACGAGTTTCTTCTAATATCAGATCTTGGGTTTACCAAGGAAGGATCATATCTTCCCGAACGTAATATTGCATCATGTGGAGGATATTGTACGATCAAATGTGGAGTTGCACTTTCTTTCAATCTTTTCAAGGGAATGTACAAAGTGGTTCACTTGTTTATGGGGCCACCAATCGAATGTCATATCCTTATATTGAGAAGCGACCATATTGCTACTTCAAAGTGGAAAAAGATCCATGTTCCATGCATGAATGGAGGGTCGTTTTATTCTTCTAACCTGGTTTCAATTCAAGGTAGGTACCTTCACTGGGATAATTGCATTGATAATAGCCTTGTTTCCATGGATATGGTGAAAGAGGAAATTGTGAATATGAGTGTACCCAATTATGATAAGGGATTCGGATTTGTGTATACTATTTTTGAGATGGGTGGTTACCTGGGTTTCTTTGTTGAAAATAGTATGGACAAAGCTGATATATGGATTCTTAAAGATTTTCAGAGGAAGAAGTGGGAGAAGTTGCAATCAATTACTCTCAAGATGTCGTACTACAGTAGATTGTCAGTTAGTATTCTCGACAGATGGTGCTACAACAGATTTCCCCTCTGTGGCGTAATGAGTAAAAGATCTAGATATATAATCCTGGAATGTAAAAACAATATTAAGGGTATGTGCTATTATGATTTGAAAAATGGAGTCATGAAAGAGCTAGACATCCACATTAACGTTGATGATGGATGCGTCGTTCTTTCATCACCAAGTATTAGATAATCTAAAAGCATAAAACAGAAGAGAGGAGGAAGTATATATTGTCCTTTAGTTCTATTTATCAAAATGGATGATTTCGTTTTTAGTCTGTCGGATGATATAAGAAACTAATCATGTTTGATTAATTGACTATAGTGTGCTTTAATTTCGTTATTCTTTTTTGAATTTGAGATGGTCAATGTTTCGAAGTAATAATTTTTTTAGAAAAAACTTGTTTTTTATGATTATTTGAACTTCCGTCCCGTTCGTTATTATGTAGATTTACAAATTAAGGCTTATAACAATAAATCCACTAAAATATTAGAATAGTCAAAATGGAAAAACAACCCGCAGAAATGTAAAAAAATATTATTATGACAACTCATTCAGATATGTTCTTTTTTTTTTCTTTTTATCATAATTAAAACTTGAAAACATAAACATTAAACGTATAATGTTTCCAACTATGGCACAAACCATATAATGTTTTTAACATATGCTACCAACATACAAAAAAACCAAACAATGTTTATTACCATGTACCAACATAAAAAAAAACCCAATCTATGGTTGCAAAAAAAACCAAACAATGTTTCCCTAAAGTTGTAGCCGTCAACATCAAGAATCCTCTTGATACCCCTGAGGAGGAATATCTGTGGTAATGTCATCCATATCTCTCTTATGTTTGTGTGGACACTCCTAAAATATAAAAAGCACCACAAATATAAAAAATAGCCAATAATAGAGGATCTAAATGGTCTAACCCAACCAATTTCCTCTAACCTTTCATAACATTCAAGAACTTTTGGCCTCTCCGTGCATTTAATTAAATGTTGTAGAGCTTTTTGCATATCAGTGTAAGTCTCCAATAAACATTTTTGATGCTCAATGAACCATTGTTGTTTCTAAGAGTATCTAAGAATGAAGATCCTAATATAGTAATGCGAACGAACTTGGCTAAGAAGAGGACACTCGAGGATTCTCATGGAACTATGTAGAGTTCGTGTGGAGAGGGAATGATGTGGGACAAAAGGCGAAAGACCTACCAGAGGCTATTGAGCACCACTACCCTAACACATTTAAAGAGGTCCAAATTCGGGTGAATCCAAATTGGTTGGCCATTTTGGGTTATTTTCATGCCATATTTATGCGAACATCCTCAGGTGCACTAACGAAGAAGAAAATAACCATCCTTCAGGTAGATCTTAAAGAGTTGGAGGGGCTTAAATTTAATCCTCGTGGGCCCTCAAGAGACTAGACATGGTTGACAAACTCAAGTTTGGAAACAAGTTGTTGCATAAAGAGTTGATGGCCTAAGATGATTCCTTAGATCCTCTGAAGGAAACGGTTGATATGTGCACAGTTGTTGACCAACATGTTTGAGTTGCTTCTAACACATTCTCTGAAAGCAACGATTGATATGCGTAGAGTTGTTGATCAATGTGTTTGAGCTGCTTCTAAAACTGTAACGTCTGGTTCCTGGTACGCAATTAATTATAATTTATTCACTTTTGTAGAGCTAATTGATGAATTGGGAGCCCCAAACTCATCGAGTAAAAACCAGAATGGCCGTGGGATTTTAAGTCACCTACTCGACGAGTTGGGAGCCTCGACTCGACGAGTAGGACTGCCAGGATGAAACCCTAATTTTGGGGTTTTGCACCCTATTTAAGCATCCTAATCCCCACTTGTTGGACTCATTTCCAGCCTCCGAGTCCCCAACCCTAGTTTTAGAAACCCTAATGCATTTGTGAGCTTGTGATCCATTTTTGAGTGATCTCTGTGTGTCTTGAAGCTTGTGGAAGAAGAAGAAGAAGCTAGTGGATTCAAGGAGAAGATTGTAGATCCAGAGACCTCCTTCCATCCTCATCATTTTATGGTAATCAAGTCTCTAACTTGCCTAACAGTTTCTTAGATCTCCTTATTTTCTCTTTATTGGGTTTTTGGTCCAAGAAGCTTGATCCTTGGGATATAGATGTCCCAAGTGAGGATAACTTCAGATCTGGAATCATTAAGGGTTGTTATGGCATAAAGGTGCAAACTTTATGCCATTGGAGCCCCCATGCAAGCTCTAATATGTCATATTGGCCTTTTAGCCCCAAAAGGCCATACATGGAGGAAAAGGCAGAAGCTTTACGTGTTAAAATGATGTCTAAGGCCTAGATCTCTATTTATATGCTTTAGTTGGAGTATGGATGACTTGTGGACCAAGATCTAAGTTCTAGAGAGTTAGGGTTTGAGCCAAACCCGTCAAATAAGGGTATTAACAGGTAAAGTTGGAAACTTTACCCTTAAAGGGACGTTTTCAATGTGTATGAGAAACGAGAAGCTTAGATCGGAAGTGTAGGGGCTTAATCCGTTAAATTGGCCCAAACAGACAGAGGAACTCGTCGAGTTCATAGAGAAACTCGATGAGTTGAGGCGAGTTGTCCCGATGTTGAATATGGTAGAACTCGGCGAGTCTGAGGATGACTCAACGAGTTGACTCACTTAATTACGACTATGAGTAGCCATGGGATTTGGCGAGTCAGGGGTGACAGTTGGATCGTGATTTCAGGGTTTTGATTTATAGAACTCAGCGATTTGATGGAGCAACTCGATGAGTTGAGTCAACCCAGAACGTTGACTTTGACCAGAACGTTCACTTTGACCAGGGGTAAAATGGTCATTTTACCTTAAGAAGGATTATCAGTTTTTTACTAAGTGTTATTGCGATAATGATAGCCAGGTAGTCGTTGGAGCAACCGTCAGAGATTCCTCACACAAGATTTCACAGTTAGCTTACGAGGTGAGTTTTCCTCCAGCAAGAATGGGTCGAAGGCACCAATGTCGGCTCGTTTATGTATGTTAGCATATGCCGAACTTAGGTTCAATGTTGGGGTTAGCCCGATGTAGGTTATATGTTTCCGGACTTCGGTCCGATGCCCGGGAAAGCTCGAGGAATGTTTATATGCTTGATGTCTTCGTGATTCTTGCATGTGTTTTTTTATATGTTCCGGGCTTCGGTCCGATGTCGTGGCAAGCCTGAGGAATTTTTAGCTTATATGTTATGTGTTTATGTGATACTTATGTTGATATGTTATATGTATACCGGACTTCGGTCCAATACCGGACGGGGCCCAATGCCGGATTCGTCCGATGCCGGGTGGGGCCCGCTGTAGAGGGTAAGGTCCAATGTATGTTATTATATGATTATGTGTATGGTATGTGGTAGTTTGGGGAGACTCACTAAGCTTCGTGCTTACAGCTTTCAATTTTGGTTTCAGGTACTTCCGCTAGTAAGGGGAAGAGCTCGGGATGACTGCATTGCACACACAACAGCTTTAGCCTGGGAGGATTCACTCTGATGTTTTGACATATGATTTTGATATATTGACAAATGTTATGATATTTTTTTGATACATGATTTATGATTTTTATACGATGAATGATACTTATGGTTTTTGTTAATGATTTAAAATGAAAATTTTGGACCGTATTTTTGGGATTTTTCAAGTTGGTATCAGAGTCTTGGTTTGAGGGATTCAGGCACACTCTCGGGTGTGTATGAACTCAAACTAAGGAATTGGTACGAATTTTTTTCAAAGAAAATCATTTTAAAAAGAATTTTGAAAAGGATTTCGGAAATAGAAAAGGGTGTGGTGCATGCATTTAGCCGAGCTCAAGTAAGTACTCCCAAATTACCCATACAAGTTTATGTTAGGATATGTTTATGAGAACTGCATGCTAGATTAGGACTAAGGATCTAGGAAGAATGTATTATGTTTCTGTTATATGTGTATCATCTTTATGAACTGCATGCTAGTACAGATCAGTCAGTGATATGATGACCTGAGTAGAATATGATTGATTGTGTTTACTCAATGCTCGAATGCTGCTTGCTTTGTGCTTTTAGGAGTCCTTGTTATCTTTAACTAACTAGTAAACGAGTACATTAAGTTGCATATTGTGAGGACTAAATAATTTCAGAACGTTAGGTTTAGCTCTATTTCGCAACTCTCGTTTGAGTCTAACTGTTGTAGGGTAGGACCTCTCATTTGAAGAATTATCTGGTCTTAGTGATATGTAATGGTATTCGCGAGCTAGTTAGGGGGAGATAGCAGGGACTTCTTATGCAACTGATGGCGGAAAGTGGGTTGGTGATTACCCTAGGGCAAGCCTAGGATGAGATTTTCGCGCGAAGCAGTAGTAGTAGAAGGGACTTGGTGGAGTCAAGGCAGATCTTGAGGAAAGTACGGATAGATGTGGACGGTAATATGGGCCTGTACTACTGAAAGCAGAGGATCTGTACTCGAATCAAGGAAGGCTGAGATGAACCCAGGAAACTTGTAATGTGTGAGATCCCTCGAGTGATGATATGTATATTGATGTTTGTTATGGTGTATTTTCAGTATGGTGATGCTACGTACTAGACCAGTCAACAGTTCAGGTGCCGGTGAGGGATCAGGCTCGGGCTTTGGAGCCGGGCAGCTCGACGAGCATACGAGAGAGTTCATTTCGTTTGAGGTCACGCACAGTATTTTAGACCAGACTCCTGTGATCTTTGGTACGATCAAGGAGGGTATCCTAGAGCTTCTGCATAAGAGACTGAGTGCATTCCGCACTGAGGTGGCAACCATGATGGAGTCGTGCATGCTGACGTTCAGGGAGTTCTGAGCTTGCGGAGCTCCTAACTATCATGGGGCTCGGGACCCCATTGCTAGCAGCAGATGGTTGGCTGATGTCACCAACGCTTTCCGTATGAGTCAATGTCCCGAGGGGAACAAGGTCCGACTTGCTTCCCATTTTCTGAAGGACAGGGCACGTGACTAGTGGGAGGAGGTCGGACGAGCCATTGGAGATGATGCAATTCTAGATGCGATGACCTGGAGTGATTTTCGACCAGGTTCAGGGCCGAGTTTGCACTTGTGATTAAGGTGCATCAGCTTGCTAGGGAGTTCCAGGATCTCCAGCAGAAGACTGAGACGGTGACTGAGATCACCGCCATGTTTAGGGAGAGGGCCCTTTTCATTCTGTTGTACGTGGCAGACGAGGAGATGAAAAAGGCCCGATATCATGAGATGTTGCGGAGTGACATCCGCCAGTTTGTGAGCCGATCCAGCTGCAAGATGTTGGAGGATATGATTGCTAGGGCTATAGAGAGAGAGAGAGAGAGAGTTGGATTTGGAGATTGAGAGGAAGAGGAAACCCGAGGTGGCCGGGCAGAGGCACCTATGGCAAGGAGCAGGGCCTTTCAGTTGACAGCAAAGGAGACACGAGCAGCTCCCGATGTGGTGAAGGGTATGTATCTTCTCATTATCTTTTTATTTATATTAATTATTGCTTATGTTTCTGTGTTTCATTATAGGATCATTCATTGTGAACGGTATATCTACTATGGTATTGTTTGATTTGGGGCTAACCTGAACTTTTGTGTCGCTCGCGCTCAACAAGCGATTCGTAGGGGATTCGGAGGAGCTGGATTGCCCACTTGATGTGGAGATAGCAGATGACAGGATCGTTAGGGTTGCGAGGGTTCATAAAGGATGTACACTACAGTTGTTCGATGAGCAGTTTTCCGTGGATTTGATCTTTATTCCCCTACGAGGGAATAAGGTTATAGTTGGTATGGACTAGTTAAGCCAATGGGGCAGTGATCGACTACGAGCAGCAACTAGTGAGAGTTCGAACTCCTAGTGGGGGAGGGTTAGTGATTCAGGGTGAGAGGCCACAATGTGGATCGACTCTATGTTCAGCAGCGAGAGCGAGGCGCTAACTTCAGCAAGGTTGCGCGTGTTATGTTGCGTATGTTACGAATACCCGGGATAAGGGTAAGGCGACAGTGGACGATGTACCGATCATGCGAGAGTACCCGGATGTACTCCGGGAGGATTTTCCTGGGATACCTTCGGAGAGATATGTTGAGTTCAGGATTGACCTAGTCCCTGACGCAGCTCCGATAACCAAGGCACCATATCGGTTGGCTCCTCCCGAGATGCAGGAGTTGTTTACACAGCTGCAGGAGCTGTTAGACAATGGATATATCAGACCGAGCAGTTCACCATGGGGAGCCCCGATCCTGTTTGTGAAGAAGAAGGACGTGTCACATTGGATGTGCATAGACTACCAAGATCTGAATAAGGTAACGGTGAATAACCATTGTCCCCTCCCGATGATTGATGATTTGTTTGACCAGCTACAGGGTGCATCTTGGTTCTCCAAGATTGATCTTCGATCGGGTTATCACCAGATGCGAGTTAGAGACTAGGATGTGCAGAATACATCTTTTAGGACTCGCAATGGTCACTCTGAGTTTGTGGTGATGTCGTTTGCCCTCACCAATGCTCCAGCCACATTCATGGACCTCATGAACCGCATGTGCAGACTGATGCTGGACCGGTCTATGATAGTCTTCATTGATGACATCTTGGTTTATTCCAAGACTTAGGATCAACATGAGGAGCATCCAAGGGAGGTGCTGGAGACATTGAGGAGGGAGAGACTTTTCACAAAGTTCTCCAAGTGTGAGTTCTGGTTGCGCGAGGTGCGGTTTCTTGGGAACCTTGTCAACCAGAAGGGTATTTTGGTCGATCCGGCCAAGATAGTGGCCGTGATGTAGTGTGAGGCTCCAAGGTCTCCAACTGAGATTCGGAGTTTCCTTAGTCTAGCAGGTTATTACCGGAGATTCATCTAGGATTTCTCCAAGATCGCTGCTCCTTTGACCCGACTGACCAAGAAGTCTGTGACATTCCGTTGGGGGCCTGAGTAGCAGACAACCTTCGAGACTCTCAGACAGCGACTATGTGAGGCACCGATTCTGACTTTTCCAGAGGGCGTCGACGACTTCATTATTTACCGTGACGCTTTGATCACAGACATGGGTGCGATATTGATGCAGCAGGGTCACGTGATAGCTTACGCTTCGAGGCAGTTGAAGCCTCACGAGGGAAACTATCCGACGCATGATTTAGAGTTGGGGGCTGTGGTTTTCGCCCTCAAGATTTGGCGGCATTACCTCTATGGGGTCCATTGTACCATTTACATGGGCCACAAGAGTTTGAGATACCTAATGGATCAGCCGAATCTGAACATGAGGCAGCGTCGGTGGTTAGATGTGGTGAAGGATTATGACTGTGACATCCTTTATGACTGGGGCAAGGCCAACGTGGTGGTCGATGCCTTGGGCATCAAGGCGGTGGCGGCCCCGATTCAAGACATATGTCTGAGGATGACAGTGATTACTCCGTTGCTGGAGAAAATTCGGGAGGTGCAGGTCGAGGGTATGAAGGAGGAGCGCTGGAGGTGTGAGCGGATCATAGGCCATGTGGCCTTATTTGATTATGACAGCAGTGGGTCCTTGACCCAGCATGGGAGGGTCTGGGTCAGTACTGGGGCGGAGTACTACAGGTTCTGATGGATAAGGCCCACAAGTTCGAGTTTCTCTATCCATCCAGAGCCGACGAAGATGTGTCGAGATCTTCACCCTGATTACTGGTGGCCCTGCATGAAGTGAAACATAGCATGGTTTTTGGAGCGGTGCTTGACCTCCAGGAAGGTCAAGGCCGAGCACAAATGACCCCATAGCAAGATGCAGCCGTTGGATATTCCCGTATGGAAATAAGAGGATATCACTATGGACTTAATCACCAAGCTTCTCAGGACCGCACGTGCAGTAGATTCGATATGGGTCATCGTGGATCGGTTGACCAAGAGTGCTCATTTCATCCCAATACAGGAGAGTATATCGGCTGAGAAGCTAAATGAGATCTACATTTGAGAGGTGGTGACACGTCATGGAGTGCCCATTTTGGTAGTGTCAGACCGAGATGTCCGTTTCACTTCCAGGTTTTGGAAGTGGTTTCACGACGAGGACGATACAAACTCTTGAGGATGGACAGAGCGAGAGGATGATACAGACTCTCGAGGACAAGCTACGCGCATGCGTCTTGGATTTCGGTGACAGTTGGGATACGTATCTTCCGTTAGTGTAATTTTCGTATAACAACAGTTACCATGCCAGCATAGACCGACCTCCCTTCGAGATGCTCTACGGGAGGAAGTGTAGGACCCTAATCTGTTGGGGCGAGTTTGGTCAGAGAGTCATGGGGAGTACTGAGGTAGTACTCAGGACCACTGAGAGGATCCAACAGGCTCCAGGCTGCTCAGAGTCGGCATAAAAGCTATGCCGACAAGCGCCGTTCAGACTTGGAGTTTCAGGTGGGCGACATGGTCCTACTGAAGGTGTCACCTTAGAAAGGTGTCATCCGGTTCAGGAAGCGGGGCAAGCTGGGCCCCAGATACATCGGTCCGTTCAGGGTGTTGGCCCGGGTAGGCCGAGTTGTGTACCGTTTGGATCTTCCAACAGAGTTCATCCAGATCCACAGCACTGTCCATGTTTCTCAACTGTGGAAGTGCTTAGTGGATGACTCAACGGTTGTGCCTCTAGAGGATATTTAGTTTGATGACAGCCTGAATTACATCGAGAGACCAGTAGCTATTCTCGACAAGAAGACAAAAGAGATGAGGACCAAGAAGGTTGAGTTGGTGAAGGTGCAGTGGCAGCACCGCAAGAGTTCAGAGTGGACTTGGGATCCCGAGGAGGAGATAAGGGAGCACTACCTGGAATTGTTTCTCGATGCAACAAACTTTGAGGATGAAGTCTAAGACAAGTGGGGGAGAATTGTAACACCTGGTTCCTGTTACGCAATTAATTTGTAACATCCCGAGATTTTGCAAGTATTTCCGAAACCTCTTCTATCATTATCTGGTCATTTGTAGTCCTTGGGGTTGGAAGTGTAGAGCCAAGATAAGGTGAAGGGCCAAAGTTGCAACCTTGGGCCAAGAAAGAGTACATTGTGCGTACATAAGAGTAGGCTAAGCGTACTAAGGTCCGCCTTAGTATGTTGGGCGTACTAATGTCTGGTTGAAACCCTAATATTTCGGGTTGGGGGCTATATAAACATCCTTATTGCTCATTCTCTCTCATCATTCTCGGCCTCCATCTTACAGAAACGTCCCAAACCCTAGCTTTGTGTGAGAGTGTGAGTTAGTGTGTGTTTTGAGCTCTTAAAGTTGAAGTCATTGCACCAAGTAGTTGGAGAAGGAAGGCCAGCCTGTAGATCTGAAGTTTTCTTGTGTTTTAGGAACTCTAGAAGGTAAAAAGCTTCTAACTTGGCAACTATTTTGAGTAGATCTTGTATTATTTAGGTTTTGGCACATTTTTTGTCCCAAAAACCCCAATATGGTGCATGATGCATCTTGGCCATATTAAGTTGTCTTCTAGACCCTAGAAAGGGTCTTAAGTGATAAAAATGAGGTTCCGATAGTTGAATGTGTCCCATGCATGGAATAAGAAGGTCTTAATGGATTAAGACCAAGTATTAGGAGCTTTCTGGACGTCCAAAGTGATAAAGTTCGTAACTTTATGGGTCCTAGGCACGTTATGTCTCTGGATATGAAGATTGGGCTTAAGTTCATAAGCCATTTAGCACTTAATAAGATTTTGGCAAGACACTGCGTACACCCAACGTAAATCCAGTACGCCCAATGTACTGGGTCAACCACCGCGATGGTGGTCTACATCTGAGCGAGTATGCCCACGTACGTACTCTGCTGGGCCTTTGACTTTTGGGCTTCGATTTTTGGACTGTTTATGGACTAATCGGGTTTGGGCCTTTGATGGATTTTAAGAATATAATATTTTGGGTCAAGTTTTGATAATGGATCTTGGGATTAGGTCTAATCAGGGAGTTGGGCCCAATTTGGTAAATTGGGCCAATAATAGGCTTTATAAATGAACTTTCAAGTTAAGGACTTGGTATTAGGCTTTGGCCCAATAAAGAGGATGGACTTAATGAGTGGTGTGGACACTTAGTCAAGAAGGTTATTTTGGGTATTAACTTAGTATTTATTATGTTATAGTTCGGGATTCCTGGTGAGACGATAGTCAGAGATTTACAGTATATCAGCACTACTTGCAAGGTCAGTTACCTCACTATACTAAAGGGTCTAAGGCACCAAGGCCGACCCATTGGATATGATATCCTAGCAGTTGGTAGTATGTTGAGTATGAGTTAGTGTTTCATGTTAGTTGCTATGCCAGTTAGGTAGATCTATAGGACTACCTGTAGTGTTATGTGATTATTTGTATGTGCATTACTTGTGTTATATGTCGACATATTATGTAGGATGGGTTGAGGTGAAACAGCTCCGTGCGGTAACCAACAAACCCGAAGCATTCCGGATACGAGCTAAGGGAGACTCGTATTGTGGGCTCGGGAGCATTCCAGATACGAGCTGAGGGAGACTCATACTATGGGATTGATGGCAATCCAGATGTGAGCTGTGGGCCCGGAAGGCAATCCAGACTCACACTGTGGGCCCATGGGTAATCCAGTCTGTAAAGATATGGACCCAGTACATGTTGTTATTTGTATATGTGTTATGTGAAGTGTATCGGTATTTTGGGGGAACTCACTGAGCTTTCGGGCTTACAGTTTCAGTTTATTGTTTCAGGTACATCAGGGGATTGCGACAAGGCAAAGGTGTGATCGTACAACTCCTCATGTTATGGTTATGTTTCTGGGAAAACTCTGATATTATACATTTTGAAAACAAGCTTGTAATGATTTAATGATTTTGAAATGTTTTTAAAAGTTCAAATTTGGCATGATTTTATGGGTGTTACATAATTATAATTTATTCACTTTTGTAGAGCTACTCGAAGAGTTGGGAGCCCCAAACTCGTTGAGTAGAAACCAGAAAGGCCGCAAGATTTTAAGTCACCTACTCGACGAGTTGAGAGCCTCGACTCGACGAGTATGGCTGCCAGGATGAAACACTAATTTCAGGATTTTAAGACAATTTGGTGAATCCTATTTGTTCTTTACTTTTTTGTTCTTTATTTGCTTAGTAATTTTGTTCTTGTTTCTTATACTTGAAGTGTATCCGATCGACACAACCCTTCACTATGCTAGATGAACGATTTATACATGTTTTACTCGATTTAAATTGTATATGTATTTTGATACCTATAAATATATTGGGTAAAGATGGATAGATGAAAGATGATATAGATGATAAGAGATGAAAGATGATATAGATGATGAGAGATGAACGATGAAATAGATGATGAGAGGCCTTGATTTTAAAGATGACGTCATCTAGTAGAGTATAGATGAAAATCACGCACTATTCTAGACAGTTCAGTGGAATGTTAACAGACTCACAACCTGTAGGTGTCTGTGAACCATGTGTTCATTAGATGTACTCTAAAAACCCATTGAAATTTATTGTGGGTAGACTCCCTAAATAATATTGTCAATAAAGAAGATGATCCCATGGACTTAGTGCCTAATAGATAAAACTTGGAAGCTATTGACTTAATGCCTATTAGATAAACCCTAACAGAGATGGACTTCATGCCTATTCCTTAGGACAAATCTATATGAATAAATATAGAAGAAAAACTACTGAAAAGTGTCATGGAGGAATCCCTGAACTAGTATTGTCAACATAGACAGTCCTTAGGGTAGATCCTTAAGAATAAAGAAGAAAATGGGGATGGTAAATTGGGTTAGTTGTTTGATGATTAAACATATTAATTATATTATTGTGGGTTGAAAATACTATGTACTCACCAGGTTTACCAACCTGACCCACTTAGTTTATTGTATCACAAGTAGCGATATGAAAGATACATTCTGTTGAGAGATTCGAGGAGTATTAGGACACTAATTTAATTACCGTAAGGCTTGTAATGTTTCGTTATGCTTATTTTTCTGTATTGACGATAGCATCTCAATGTTTAAATATAAATAAAATACATTTCTTCGGAAATGTTTTGATAATATATTTATCATATTTTTTGGGAACAAATTCCGCAATATTATTCTTCAAAAAGGATACTCTGATTTTAAATAAGCATAAACAAATCAGTCTTTTCTGGCTGTAAAACTGGGACGTCACAAAGCTCCACCAATTGAACATCTTCTTCTCATTCTTCTCTTATTCTTCTAGCCAAGAAATGCTCCAAAAAGGCCAAGAATCAACCAATGAATCAGGGTTAGGGTTTTTCTGAGATAAAAGGGTGTTGGAGGCTGATAATGAACCCTAAAAATGACTTAGAGGGTCTTAAATACGAAGGAAGCCCTAAAAGATCATGGGCTTGGGCTACAACAGTTCTCACGTTGTGAGACCTTATGTCTCACATCGTGAGATTGGTCTCGAAACACGTTACACATGTTTATCCTCGCCACATCGTGACCATCCAATGGTCACATCTCACATCGAAACACTCGATTTTCTTCAAAAATCAACCTTTTGACTCCTTGAAACCCTAAATCGATCTATCCTAGAAAACGGGTGTTACATATTGTATGTCAAATTAAATTAATTATGCAATAAAGAAAACCTAACCGCAAATGTATGACTATAATTAATAAAAATATTAAGTTAATTAGAAAATCAAATTAAATGATACATTATTTAACCATAATATTATGTAAGATAATATTAAAAGTATGGTGCTATATTAGAAAATAAACAAAAATGCGATTTTATAATTAACAAAAGTGATTCTTTTCTTAATTATAACATTATACTTTTGTTTATTTTCTATCTTAGCATCGTACTTTAGTATTATATTACATAATATTAAGGTTTAAATAATGTACTGTTTAATTTGATTTTCTTATTAAAACACGTTGAATCATTGATTTTTAGTTTAACTCTCTTCTTTATAATCATCAAGAGCCTAGAAATACCTGTCTGAAACTGATTTTGAAATTAATTTCGAGTTCCCTATTTTGGGACTACTTTTAGAATACTTTATCACATTTAGGATGTGAATGTGTATTGCATGATTGTTTGTTTGAGAAAAATTTGGTTGTCATTTTCTCCTTGCTCCTTCTGGTATATATTTATTTATATATTTGGGAGCTAAGGGGAAATAGTGCCGAATTTTTATTAAACAAACAACCATGCAATACACATTCACATATGAGATAAGGTATTAAAAAAATAGGTTTAGAAGCCTACTCTTCTCAATACTCTATCCATTCCATATGATTTTTAGTTCTCATGCATACATTTTTTATATACTTCTGAACACTCTATATGTTCTTGGGTATATATTTCCTTATATAGCCCAAATGTATAGCTCCATATTCATAGCTAAAGATATGAGTTGGCATAATACTGGATGCTCAGTGGATGGTATTGTAACGCCCGTAGATCCGGGCTAGTCAATTTAGAGGCAATAGGGGTCGAAAACGAATTTTCGACAAAATATTATTTAGAATACATAATCTTAACCAAGTTGTAGAATATGTCACAAGGTTTCCGTACATATAAAGAACTCCTACTGTTAAATTTAAAATCTGTTGAGAATTAGCCAATACAGTCAAAAGGAAAGTTGTAGATCTTGTTTTTACCTACGCGTGGATATAAAGAACGTCAAAAACGGAGTTCGTATGCGAAAGTTATGAATTTTTAAAGATTGGCTGTTTTACCTGCGTCCGGTGCCACTTGTCAGCACCAGACTTCGCCTTGGAGCCTACACCAAACTCACGACGTGAACACCCTTTTCACGACGTGAATTGGCCCAGACAGCCTATAAATAGAGGCGTAAATCACCCCCAAAACTCACCCCTTTCATACTCGTTCTCTCCCATTACCCCCAAACCATCTTCCCCTTTCCCTAGCACCTCCCAGGTGCTAGATGCGAGTCCCGGAGCGCCAGATGGCTCCAAGAAGAAGAGCCTTTCGGCTCGGGAATGCTGCTCCAGCGGAGCCCGGTTTTCTTTAAAACCCTTTGTAAGTGAGCTACGCCTACACTATTTTTAATATAGCTTTCAAATAATTATAGTAATGTTATTAGGTCCTTAAAATAATTATTTGGGCTATTATTATGAGTTATATATAGTGTTGTTTAATTCTTATATAATAATAATAATAGCTAGACTATTAATTTGGCACGGTTATCGTTAGACTAAACCCTAGTAGTATTGGTACTAGGTTTTATCGAAGGAAAATTGTTTTGAGGGTATCTAAGCGCTGTCTGAGTGCTGAGTCACCACCTTTCAGGTGAGTGCATAGTTACTTTCATCTTACGCATAGATATGAAGTATTTTAAATAAATTATGTGCTTTGTGTGCATATTACCTGAGTACTTGCTGTCTATGCTGGATGAATGATTTTATACACGTTTTAAATGATTTAAACTTTATATGTATTTTATATCTATGAAAATGTTGGGGTAAGACATGAGTATATGTAATAGATGAAATATGAGTTGGATGATGAGTTGAGAGATGAAATAGACCGTGAGGTGAGGGTGAGAGGTGGACGATGTGAGAAGCCTTTCTCCCAAATGATGGCCCCGTCATTCAGCAGAGTATGGATGACAACCACGGACTATTCTAGACAATTCAGTGGAACACTAGCAGGCTCGTAACCTGTAGGTGTTGTGAACGATGTGTTCACCGGTGTACTCTAAAAACCCATTGATATGTATTGCGAGTGGACTCTCGAAAACGATATTGTCAATAAAACCGTGGCAGATGCGCTTAAAGGACTCTACCGGCAGAAGCGCCTAATAGAGAACCTCGTAACCCCGACAGATGCGCCTAAAAGGACTATTCCGGTAGATGCGCCCCATAGAGAATGTCACAATTTTGGCAGCTGCACCTAATTGACAGAACTAGCAGTTGTGCTTGACAGACGTGTCATTTACAACGATGGAATTCATACCTATTCCTTAGGATTCTCCTTAGGAATGAATGAACAAGAAATAGATGATTCTTAGGGTAGATCCTTAAGAATAAATAAGATAATGGGGATGGGTAATTGGGTTAACTGTTTGATGATTAGACATAATAATTATATTATTGTGGGTTGAAACCCTATGTACTCACCAGGTTTCCCAACCTGACCCACTCAGTTTATTTATATCAAAGGTGTCGATATGAAGTGACATTACACTGAGAGATTAAAGAGATGTAGATCACTAGTGTAAATAAATGTAAGTTCCGTTTATGCTTATGTTCCTGTATTGATAATGACATCCCAAATGTTTTAAAATGAATAAAATACGTTTCTTCAAAAATGTTTTGATAGCGTATTTATCGTATTTTTCTGGGAACCAATTCCGCAACATTTTTATGAAAGGAAGTACTCTGATTTTTATAAAGCATAAACAAAATCGGTCTTTTTTGGCCATGAAAATGGGGATGTCACGGTTGGTATCAGAGCATTAGTTTAAGCGAAGTAGGAATTTGTAGAAAACTTCTAGACTTAAACTTAGAATGCTAAGCGATGATTGTGAGCTGTGAGCACTAGCTTATGTAGGAAGTATGCCTAATATGCTTTTATGTGCTAAATGATTTATAATGCTAAATGTATGATCGGATCTATGGTCTGTTGCCGACCGGATCTGGAAACTTTATGTGTTCAGATTTCTAAATGTTTAATTACGGTATTAGAACTGGCATGTAACTTTTCAGAGTGATAGGGAGAATTATACGTCGATCATAAATAAAATCTTCTTTATCTAAAGTCTCGTCACTCTACACCGGACATCTAAATTCGATGTGTAGATCGACATGATGAACACTAAAAGAGGATTTGGAAGCGGTAACCCGCAGCCCGAACCACCAGTGATTGAGCATATGCCAGAGGTAGCAGCTGTACCTGGGCCAATCACGATGGCCGGAGTACAAGCAATGGTGCGGATAATACTGGATCAACAGATGGAAGAAACAAGGCGTTTACTTCAACAAAGTGAGGACGAACTTACTGTGCCAGTACGCCAGACACCCGCTCTTGAGGCAACCATCTAGGTTGCTAAGTCTGTCGAAGAAATGATCAACGATAGGATCGCCAACAAGGTTGAAGTTGGCAAGAAGAGGAAATTTGAGGGATCTTCAAGGTCCAACACGAAAAACTTATTTTCACATTCTGGAGGAGGAAGAGGTGAAGCAAAACGGTGTAATAGGAGATACCTTAAGAAAGTGACCTGCTTCAAATGCGGGAAGATTGGTCATTATGCCCATAAATGCTCAACCAAGGAGGAAGTTTGCCTTAAGTGTAGTGGAGAGGGACACTTCAAGCAAGATTGTCCGATGAGAGCAACAACGCCAAATGTACTGCTAAACCACTATGAGGGATACGATGAGAAGGTGACTTGCTACAAATGTGGAAGGACAGGGCATTACGCCAGCAAGTGCACGTCCAAGTGAAAGGTGTGCTACGGATGTAACAAAGATGTACATTTATCTAGGGACTGCCCGAAGAAAAATGAAGCAGCAGGAGCAAATGCACCTCCAGAGCTAAGGGGCATCCTTGACAAAGCAGCTGGCAACGCAAGGAATCAAGAGTAAGGACGAATGACCGAAGATCAAGTTATAAAGTAGTCATGTAGATAGTACCACGTGGTGTAGCCTATTAGAGGCATAGTCTAGGGTGAACTTGAACACCTATGTAATAGTTTCAAGAAATAATAAATTCTTTGTTTTGTTATCTGGTGTGTTAAACTGTTATGTGATTTTCTTTTATGGTGACTTGGAAACTACGTGACAATACTTGGGACGAGTATGAGTAGGTGTGAATGGTAGTAGAGGCCTATACTACCGGAAGCATAGGACTCACGCTTGGATCAGGGAAAGTCACAAGGTTACCAAGAAGCCAATAATTGATTCCGATTTATTCAAATATGTCGTTACCATCGTTTCGGTAATGACTAAGAAGATTGTTGTTATCCCGACCCTAGTGGTCATATCACATTGAGTCCGACTACGATGAGTATGTTACGTGGTTCAGAGAACCAAGTTCGATGTAACATCTAACTTAAGCCATAGGATTGAAGTAAAAGATGATCGAAGTGATCGGTAGAGGTATCGCAACGGTTTCATGTAGCTAGAAATGCTAAGATGTGATTAGAACATGAAGGAAGGTATAGTCTGTTCTGAAAATTGACTCTAAAAGACTTGAGTCCAAGCAATGCATCATACGATGAGAGGTCGTTAGAACATGACCCATCGGTCTATTATGATAATCGAAGGAAGAAACTTATCTCAAGTTTGTTAAAGAAGGAGCCTCCAATAAAGAACGAGATCGTGACATGAAGATCATGAGATAGAGAGAGGGTCTAAGATCGGGCACCGCCTGCAGTCAGGAAGTCTTAGAGTTAGATACTCGTTCGAAGAAACATCAAAGTTACGATTATTACTTAAGATGAAGAGATAACGTATGGAGTCATCATGTGAGCCCTGTTTCGTTGATGATTCCGGGACGTAATCATCCTAAGGGGGAGATAATTGTAACGCCCATAGATCCGGGCTAGTTAATTTGGAGGCAATAGGGGTCGAAAATGACTTTTCAACAAAATATTATTTAGAATAAATAATCTTAACCAAGTTGTAGAATATTTCACAAGGTTTCCGTACATATAAAGAACTCTGAAATCCGAGTTATAACGAAGAAGTTATGACCCGTCGAAGTTTCGAGACGAAACCGACACGACACCGGGAAGCGTAAATAGTGAATTTATGATAGAGCGAGATTTAGCCTTAGTGACCTAAACGTAACTCGTAGAATATGTTAAACCGAGAAAATCCATAAAAAGAACGCCTAAACCTGACTTCGTATGAAGAAGTTATGATTTTTCTAAGATTCGGCTTAGCAGTGTACGACCCAAAACTCGAATTTTAGTTCGAGCGGTTTTTTGCTTACGCGACCTAAATGAGAGTTGAAGATCTCATTAATAGGAACTCAACGGTAAAAAGATAGACGAAAACAGAGTTCGTATGAAGGAGTTACGAATTCTTCGCAGTCATTTAGCAGTCCAATCTCCTCCTACTGTTAAATTTAAAATTGGTTGAGAATTAGCCAATGCAGTCAAAAGGAAAGTTGTAGATCTTGTTTTTACCTACGCGTGGGTATAAAGAACGTCAAAAACGGAGTTCGTATGCGAAAGTTATGAATTTTTAAAGATTGGTTGTTTTACCTGCGTCCGGTGCCACTTGTCAGCACCAAACTTCGCCTTGGAGCCTACGCAAAACTCACGACGTGAACACCCTTTTTCACGACGTGAATTGGCCCAGACAGCCTATAAATAGAGGCGTAAATCACCCCCAAAACTCACGCCTTTCATACTATTTCTCTCCCATTACCCCCAAACCATCTTCCCCTTTCCCTAGCACCTCCCAGGTGCTAGATGCGAGTCCCAGAGCGCCAGACGGCTCCAAGAAGAAGAGCCTTTCGCCTCGGGAATGCTGCTCCAGCGAAGCCCGGTTTTCTTTAAAACACTTTGTAAGTGAGCTACGCCTACACTATTTTTAATATAGCTTTCAAATAATTATAGTAATGTTATTAGGTCCTTAAAATAATTATTTGGGCTATTATTATGAGTTATATATAGTGTTGTTTAATGCTTATATAATAATAATAGCTAGACTATTAATTTGCCGCGGTTATCGTTAGACTAAACCCTAGTAGTATTGGTACTAGGTTTTATTGAAGGAAAATTCTTTTGAGGGTATCGAAGCGCTGTCCGAGTGCTGAGTCACCACCTTTCAGGTGAGTGCATAGTTACTTTCATCTTACACATAGATATGAATTATTTTATATAAATTACGTGTTATGTGTGCATATTACCTGAGTACTTATTGTCTATGCTGGATAAATGATTTTATACACGTTTTAAATGATTTAAACTTTATATGTATTTTATATCTATGAAAATGTTGGGGTAAGACATGAGTAGATGTAATAGATGAAATATGAGTTGGATGATGAGTTGAAAGGTGAAATAGACCGTGAGGTGAGGGTGAGAGGTGGACGATGTGAGAAGCCTTTCTCCCAAATGATGGCCCATTCATTCAGCAGAGTATGGATGACAACCACGGACTATTCTAGACAGTCCAGTGGAACACTAGCAGGCTCGCAACCTGTAGGTGTTGTGAACGATATGTTCACCGGTGTACTCTAAAAACCCATTGATATGTATTGCGAGTGGACTCTCGAAAACGATACTGTCAATAAAACCGTGGCAGATGTGCCTAAAGGACTCTACCGGCAGAAGCGCCTAATAGAGAACCTCGTAACCCTGACAGATGCACCTAAAAGGACTATTCCGGCAGATGCGTCCCATAGAGAATGTCACAATTTTGGCAGCTGCGCCTAAGTGACAGAACTAGCAGTTGTGCTTGATAGATGTGTCATTTACAACGATGGAATTCATACCTATTCCTTAGGATACTCCTTAGGAATGAATGAACAACAAATAGCTGATTCTTAGGGTAGATCATTAAGAATAAAGAAGATAATGGGGATGGGTAATTGGGTTAACTGTTTGATGATTAAACATAATAATTATATTATTGTGGATTGAAAACCCTATGTACTCACCAGGTTTCCCAACCTGACCCCATCAGTTTATTTATATCACATGTGTCGATATGAAGTGACATTACACTGAGAGATTAAAGAGATGTAGATCACTAGTGTAAATAAACGTAAGTTCCGTTTATGCTTATGTTTCTGTATTGACAATTACATCCCAAACGTTTTAAAATGAATAAAATACGTTTCTTCGAAAATGTTTTGATAGCGTATTTATCGTATTTTTCTGGGAACCAATTCCGCAACATTTTTGTGAAAAGAAGTACTCTGATTTTTATAAAGCATAAACAAAATCGGTCTTTTCTGGCCGTGAAAATGGGGATGTCACAGGTATGATACGTCATCCAGTTGATGGGAAGTCATGGAAAGATTTTGATCAGAGATATCTAGAGATTGCCAAAGAACCTAGAAACTTTCGTATAGGTTTGGTTGCTGACGACTTTAATCCATTCGGCAACTTTAATAGTACTTATAATACTTGGCTGGTTATATTGTCTACCTACAATATACCACCATGGATATGTATGAAAGAGTATTCTTTCATGCTAACTTTACTGATTCCTGGCCCTAGATCACCCTTAAAGGTCATTGATGTTTTCTTGAGGCCTTTGGTGGATGAGTTGAAAATGTTGTGGGCCGAAGGAGTCCAAATGATAGATGCATCAACCAACACTGTATTCAATATGTGTGTGATGTTGTTATGGAATATCAATGATTTCCCAACATGTATTAGTTTTTCTCGATAGAGTGGTCAAGGTTATTTAGCATGCCTTACTTGTAACACAGACACATCTTCCATTCATGTGACCAACATATGTCTTATTTTGGTCACAGACGATTCTTACATATGATTCATAGTTGGAGGTAAAGTCTATTATTTAATGGTCAACATAAGAGAAGACCGCGTCCAAGACAATTCAGTAATGCAACTATATGAAAGCAATTGGCTCATCTCCCTAATCGTACTCTAGGAAAACATCCTAAGCATGGGGGTGCAAAAAGAAGGCGCGCCGATGAACAACGTTATCATCAATTCATTAAAGGAGTGAGACTACCTGATGGTTTGGATTGAACTTTAAGAAGAAGGTGAATGATACTGAATCAAATATGCTTGGGCTAAAGTCTAACAGTCATCACATCCTCATGCACCGATTGCTACCTATAGGGCTTCGAGCATGTCTCCCAATAAATGTTTCAACAACACTCATTGATTTATGTACATTCTTTCAAAAGATTTGTACATGGTCCTTAGATGTTAGCGACATGAGAAAAGCCCAACCAGAAGTGGTGAAAATATTATGTAATCTTGAGTTGATATATCCTTTAGCATTTTTCGACATAATGATTCATCTAGTTCTTCATTTACCTGAAGAAGCCATTCTTGGAGGGCCTGTACACATGAGAGGGATGTATCCCTTGGAAAGATACTTGAAAAGACTTAAAAATTATGTTAGAAACAAAGCCAAGCCAGAAGGTTAAATAACTGAGGGTTATGTTGCAAACGAAGCTTTGAAATTATGTTCTATGTATCTTGAAGGTATGCAAAACAAATTCAATGGTTTTATAGAAATGAGGATCCTGACCTTCCAAAAAGGAAATTTTTTGTGTTCTCATCACAATGTCAACCGATGTCCACTGAATGCTCACCGAACTTTATAAAAAAGCCAACAAATCATTGCATTGGTTTGTACTAAATAAGTATGATGAGGATGAGATGAAAGACTATAAATAATTGCATTGGGTAAGTAATAAACAAAGTTAATAGGCTCTTTGGTAAATATGTTGTTATTATTATTATTATTATTATTATTATTATTATTATTATTATAGTTTTTAAGGTATATTATTACTATTATTTTAGTGTTTAAATTTAGTTTTTTGTTTTAACTAATGTATGTTTATTGTTTTCTTTATTTTAGGAAAAGATTCAAGGGGAGAAGATGAAGATGCAAGAAAAGCTCGGGGAAGGTGAACACTTAATTGAAGAATATTGTCTCATTCGTGCCCTCGGTAAGAGAAGCAAACATGTTTGCAAACTTGGAAGGAAACCAATCATCAACAATCATTTAATTCCAAATCAACATTCCAAACCTTCGAAAGCCAAATCTCAAAATACGAATAATCCCCAAGTTGCTGCATTAACACAACAAATGCAATCTCAAATGCAACAAATGCAACAAACGTATAATAACTCATTCGCGTCCGTAATTCCTAACTTCCAACCACCAACAATGCCACAATTTTCATTCAATCTTAATATGTTTCAACAAAATATCCCCAAACCAACCAACGAGACCGAGGAGAACAATGAAGATTGTGATTGATCTTTTATGTTTAATTTAAATATTGTTTGTTGAAGACTTGGTTTTTTTTGTTATTTTGGTACATAGTAGATCTTGAATTAGAATTTTGATGGTTTGTTATGAATATTTAGTGTTTCGCATTATGTTGCATATATAATGGTTAAATTTGTTTTTTTAAAACAGGTTTTGTATATATAACAAAAATTGTGAAAAACATTAAAAAAAAAAACGATTTATCAACGACATGTTGTCGGTATAAGTCATAACTGTAAAAAGGGTTATGACTTAGCTCAAATGAAAACAACGGTTACCATCATTTCCTGACGATAAGTTGTTTGAATAAGTTGACCTTTCCCGACGACAAGTCGTCGTACAAGTTGTCTTTATACCGACAACAAGTCGTCTATTAAAGAATATAATAAAAAAAATCTCGAAAATCACTTCCGACGACCATTTTCAGACGCCAAGTCGTCAGGATTGGTTGACCTATACCGACGACATCTATTTCACTTATAGCGACAGTAGAGATGGCAACGGGGGCGGGGAACACAAGGGACCTCAATCCCCATCCCCATCCCCGAATCCTCAATCCAATCCCCATCCCCATCGGGGAATATGAATAAACCCTCATCCCCACCCCCAACAGGGACTGGGGATCCCCAACGGGAAACGAGGATTTCTATTTCTCTTTTAACATGCAAACTTTTACGTAAGAAAAAACTCTAAATTTCAATTTTACCATCATAAGTTTAAAGATTTTATAAAATATATAAGTACTCATAAACTGCAGAAAAAAATATAAATAAATTTTCTACCAAATTTAAATACATACATAAAAAATCAAGTAGAAAAAAATTATCAAATTGATATTTTAGGTAAAATAGATCAACCAAAGAGGAAAAAGAAATATACACGAGTTTAAATTAGATAAAAGAAAAAGTAAAAATATAATTTCAACAAAGTAATTACTAATGAGTTAGGTTACTTAGATCAAATTTTATGTATTATAAATTGTACTATAAATGTATGTTCTGTATTATTTTTATATATGGATATATGTCGGGGGCAGGTCCAGGGTCGGGGATTAAGGGTATCACCATCCCCACTTTTTTTATTCGGGGATTCTCCATCCCCATCTCCATCTTCATCCTCGGTCAACTTAGGGATTCCCCAGTCAAAACGGGTGCGGGTTTCGGGTTCCCTGTTGGGTATGGGGTTTTTTTTGCCATCCCTAAGCGACAGAGCTATACCGACGACTTTTTACAGAAAATATGTCGTTGACATTAGGGGTGTTCAAAAACATCTGAATCCGAAAATCCGATCCGAAAAATGTGAAACAAAATTATCCGGAAAACCAGATATCCGAATTTTCGAATTCGGATACAGATATCAATTCTATAGATTTTCGGATCTTTCGGATATCCGATATCCGAAAATTTTGGATATTTTTATTTTATTTATTTATTGAAAATGAAAAGGGTCACTTTAAATTATTCAAAATTCATTTTATCGTAGTAATTTTATGAAGTTTTTTGATACTTTAAATATACGATACCTAAAGTATGTTCCTTTTTTCTTTTATTTGTTTTGAGAAAACAAAAAAAGCTACAATAAACTAACTAAATAGTTTTTTTTTGTCTAAGTGACATAATTAAATATATATTTTGTTGTTTGTATGCTAACATATTAACATTGGATGACTGATCACAAAATAGCTTTATCACTTTAATTAATCGAAATATGTATTTAGTTAATTGATCCCACGAAGTAATGTGGTCATGTTTGACCACTTTATGATAGATTTTTACATTTCATCAAGATATGCACTGTTTATGGCTATTATATTATGTAAGAAAATAGAAAGAATACTTTACGGTTGGTAGTATCAACGTGTAGAACAAAATAGAATAAAAATATCAATAAATCATCTCTTGCTACAGTATATTGTATTCATTGATTTCTTTCATTTTTTTGTTCGCAATTTTAAAGTAAAGAAAAATGGTTTAGATCTTTGTTACTCAAATGTTGCACCACTTAGTTTGATGAAAAAACACAAAATTTTTGGATATCGGAATTAATATCCGAAATTTCGGATACAGATTCAGATACCAAAATCTATTATCCAAAATTTTCGGATATCAGGTTTTTGAACACCCCTAGTGGTCATAGGCTTTATGGACAACTTATTGTCGGCAAAGGATTAAAAATGCCGTAAGTATAGGGTTGCATTCTTGCAGTGATATTACTAAATTTAAAATATATGATAATAAATATATAAATTAAGAATGAAATCTTAAAGGATCTCTAATCATTTTTTTGAATATACGATAATAAATATATAAATTAAAGAGAATCTTAAAAGATCTCTATATATTTTGTGTGTGGTATATTTCTATTAAATAAAATATTTCCAAAAAACTATGCTTGCCATAGTAGATTATAGACTTTGATTCTCGTCAGTAAAGATCATGAAAAAACCCCACATCTACTGCCACAGTTACAATCGTTTCTGCGAGATTAAACGTTAAACGCTAGAAACCCTTCATTTTCTGCCTATTATTCACCGAAACCTAACTCTAATCATCGATCTACTCATTTATCAATTATCAAAGCTATCGCGCTACAGGTTTTCTCTCAAGTCTCTTCACATATATACTTGTGTCAATTTCATTAATGTGGTGTCTTACGTTCATGCAGTTCGACGCAAATCAAATCGTAATTTAGAGTCTGCAATTTCGTTTCGTATTTAGCCTTACAGTATATGCGCCTGAGTCCGATCGCTGGAGTGTGGCTAAGAGCATCCACAATATTTAGTTAATGGAGGAGTTGAATAAGGTAACAAGTGTCATTCAATTGATTGAACTTCATAGAGGCCAATTTGTTACTTAATGGATTTGAACTCTTCAATGAAAAAAAAGAAAAGTGTTTAATTCTTAAATATATACTATAAATTAATTTTATAGAGTCCAATGCATATTAGAAAAAAAAAATTGACAAAGTTGTATGGAATGTAAGAAAAAACTATGTATCAATCTATTAAACTCTATAAAATTCAATCAATCGTGGATTGTGAATCTGTTTGGAAATTAACAAACAGTTTGAGCCCGTCACCCCAAGACTTTAATTGGATACATCTATCTTACTTCTATTTTTTTTTTAGCATTTTAGAATGTAACAATCTTGCTTATAAACATTACTTTTATTGATCCGAAGTAAAAACGTATTTGTTGGATTGAATTTTTTATTTGTTACAGCTAGAGAAGTCATTTTCAACCCATAAGTATACACAAAATTGATGCATGTTCCCTTGTGCGTAGTTATATATCTCATCCTTGTGAAACATTTTACAAGAGAATGTAATATTTTGAAACAGAAGTCGATCGAGATGGAAACGAGCATCTCAAAGAAAGAATCTAAAGATGAGAAGACGATGAGGAAAAGAAAGAGAAAGAAGATTGATGGGTTTGTGTTTCTTCCGGATGACATCCTTTTCGATATCCTCAAAAGGCTCCCTGATGCTTCCCTTCGTTATAAGGCTAAGTATGTCTGTAAACGATGGTTGGATCTAATCATTAACATGAAATTGCTAGACCATGCTTCTTTTATCCTCCAGAAGACGGGAAACTTGACAGCACGTCATGTGGATATAAGGGAAGAAGGAGAAGGGCTACAAGTGAAAGTGCAAGATCTTGACATACCTCACATAGGCATCATAAAGTCTTGGGGTAACGAGCTAATGCTAATATCAGATTATAAAAAACAATCTCTGTATATTTATAATCTAATCACCAAGGAAGGATCATATCTTCCCGAATGCAATGCATCATGTGGAGGATATTGTATTATCAAATGTGGAGTTGCAATTTCTTTCGACATGTTCAAGGGAATATATAAGGTGGTTCACTTGTTTATGGGGCCACCAATCGAATGTCATATCCTTATATTTTTGAGATGGGTGGTTCCCTGGCTCTCTTTGCTGGAGATAGTCCGGACAAATCTGAGATATGGATTCTTAAAGATTTTCAGAAGAAGACGTGGGAGAAGTTGCAGTCAGTTACTCTTGAGAAATGGTATTACAGAAGATTTCCTGTCTGTGGCGTGATGAGTAACAGATATATCATCCTGGAATGTAAATACTATAATGGTATGTGCTATTATGATGTGAAAAATGGAGTCGTGAAAATGCTAGACATCCACATAAACGTTGATGATGGTTGCCTGATTCAGCACCATCAAGTTTTAAATAATCTAACTGCATAAAGCAGGATGGAGGAGGTATGTATTTCCCTACCTTTAGTTCTATTTATCGACTATGGTCTGGTTTCGTTCTTTTTTACATGCATGGAACACATCTTTTTTTTTTTTGCTATATACACCCCACCTGAGTTGTAAACAACTCACTTTTTCTCAAGGATTTGATCCCTTGCCCATTCCCAGCTTCCAGATTGTGTACGTAGGAAACAAATCTACCATCTGTTGAACCATAATTATATCACTAGACTATTAGAAAAAAGGCTGATTGTTGTGGTAAATGCATAGACATGAGACATGTCTGTGGTGAGTAGCAGATTAGTGGGGTGCATTGTTGACCGTTGACTATGTAAATTAATAATAATAAGAGTAAATTACACGAATGGTCCCTATGGTTTGGGGTAATTTGCATGTTTGGTCCCTAACTTAATTTTTTAATTCGGAAGGTCCTTACTATTTGTTTTTGTTATGCGCTTGGGCTCAACTGTTTGTTTTTGTTACGCACTTGGTCCTTGTTTTACATCAAAATACTATTATTTAAATAGGAAAAAAATTATGAGGTAGGTAAAGTAAGGTGAGGGGGTGGGGTTGGGGGTGTGTTTATTTAGATAAATTAACAAATCAAGGGGAAAATAGTTTTTTTTATGTAAGACAGGGACTAAGTGCGTAACAAAAATAAACAGTAGGGATCTTTCAAGTTAAAAAAATAAGTTATGGATCAAACGCACAAATTACATTAAACCATAAGGACCATTTGCATAATTTACTCTAATAATAATAATAATAATAATAATAATAATAATAATAATAATAATAATAATAGATACTTAAAAGTATAATAACATTAATACATTCAACTAAATGTTATTTTACAATTGAAATATGTGATGGGACATAGCTAAGAAACAATTGATAATACTTTTATTGGTAACCTTGGAAAATCCTTCTCTTTCAAGCGCACAAATTACACAATTATTTAAAAATTCATCCGAAATCTGATTGTACAAATCTGATTTGACAAGCTTCATCGCCGAAAAACATCTCTCCACCGTTGCGGTTGCAACCGGCAAAAGCAATGACAACTTCAATAACCGGTAAACCAAATGAAAGTTAAGATGCATATTGCTTTCCACTATCACTTTAGCAAGGTCGGATATATTCTTCAAAGTAGAAAATCTTGCATCTTGTTGCATAAAAGTGGGGTAAACTGAAAGTTCATTTAGAATATTCAACCTATCTTTAAAGCTAAAATTGTGTGGATATAAATCGATCAACTTCCGTAACTTTGATGGGTCAGTCACAGAATGAATCATGTGGATTCAAACTTTTCATACAAATGAGCAATTCGGAACTTACTTCATTAACATGTCTTCGGGCTCTTGGATTAACATTTCAATAAACATCTACAAGCATCAATGGAAGCATTTAATCGGATTCGATGTTCACTTTTAGCAACCTTATTTTACTTTTGAAGAGTTGTAGCAATTGATTGATTTTGTCTCGATAAGTCTCCACATATTTAAGTGCAATATAATGGGAACTATTAACAGTTTCCCCCTCACGAGTCTTAAGTCTTTCCGATTTATTTCAACTAGTAAAGCCTTCTGTCACAAAAGCATCACCCCCGCCCTTTTTATTTTGTTCATCTTTAAATAAATAACAACACAAACAAAAGGCTTCATGTGCTCTTGCACTATACTCTAACCACTCACCGTATGCATCATACCATGCCAGATTAAAACGTCTTCCCTTATTTCCAAACATTCTTACATGGTATTTTGTAAGACGCGGTTGACATGGTCCTTTAATCAAATATTTTCGTCTTATATTGTCTCTTTGATTAGGGTCATAATCTGGAAAAAAAAATTCCTATCAGCCGGATCCCAAGGAGTGTCACTTGAATCAATTTCACTCGGTATCGGTGGAATAAAACTAGGTTGTGGAATTTTAGTTGAAGATGGTACTGATGTGGATGTTCTACCGTAAAATCTTTCTATGACACCTGATATTGGGTTAAACAAAAACAACATTAAACAATGTTAAACACAATTACCAAAACCATTAAACATTAAACAAATACAGAGAACTAAATTAGAAAACACCATTAAACAAAACAATTAAAGAAAATAAATTTTTACCATCTCTATTAAGCTTAGTTCGTTTCCCTATCCCAAATAACCATCAAAAGCAAACCAAGCCAAACTAACAAATTCATAGCACAAATTAATCTTTTGAGAGTGTTAAATAAAAATAAAATCAGTTTACAAATCAAAAATCCCAAATCAAAATTCATAAACCATTCAAATTAGTTCATCAAATCAAACCCATTTGGGAAAATCAAACTAAATAAAGGTAATAAACTTACAAAGATGGTGGCAAGCGAAATCATACAATGTTGGTTCGTTTGCGTGTGACGGTAAATGGTGTTGCTTAGCTGGTAGTGAGCGAAGTGTGTCACTGCGTTGGCAGCGTTGCAGTGGCGTTGTGCAACAGTGATAAGTTCCGATGATTGTAAACGATGTTGACGGCTATGAAGTGTTTAATTTTGTCACTGATTCAGTGCATTTGGTATGCTAGGTCAAAACTCTAAAGAAAGAAGTGAAAAATCGGGAGTGAAAAATCAGAAGAGAGAGAAGTAAAGATGAGTGGGAGTAGTGGTGACCAATCTATTGTGAGTGGGGACCAAAAGCTGAGTTTTTTTAATATGTATTCCTAATGGGCCCCACTTTTAACTTAGGTCCATGCACCCCCCCCCCCCTTCCCATACAATGAATCTGCCATTGTTTGTAGTTCAAAGTCGTGTCATAAAAAATGAGAGGCATTTGGTCTCCATAAATTTTACGACATTTACGACAGACTTATGACCTACAATTAAGACATACATATACAACATGGGTTTTCGACAGACATTTACGACTCAAAATTATGACAGATATTTTGTATGTCATGATGTTTGACAACATACACTTGTATATCATGGTTTTATAATTTTTTGTAAACCATATATATATATATATATATATATATATATATATATATATATATATATATATATATATATATATATATATATGGTTTACAAAAAATTATAAAACCATGATATACAAGTGTATGTTGTCAAACATCTATATATATATATATATATATATATATATATATATATATATATATATATATATATATATATATATATATATATATGGTTAGGTTTATATGAGACCATCATATATTTGTAAGACATGGGGATGCAATCCTAGCCATTCATCTTGGAGATAAAAAAAATACATATTTTTCAAATGCAAAATAAAAAAAAATCGAAAAAAAATTAAAATATTATTTTCGTCATTTATATCATCCTAAATAAATAAATAAATTACCATTGTTTCTCAAAATATACTTGAATAATATTCTAATAAAATATTATACTACTAGGTGTGAATCTCGTGTATTACACGGGTTGATTAAAAAAAATATAACAAAGTTTAAATATTAAAAAAATTTTAGAATAAAATTTCAAAATAAATAGATATATTCTAAAGATTCCTTGCATTTATTATCACATTAAATATATTTAATACTTTACATATATAAATTTAGTATTATGTGTCATATTAATTGATTTAATTAAAAAAACCACAAAATGACATGTTGATTTAAATTTAATCAAAAAATTTATAAAATTACATGTGGCAAATTTAATGAGATGATGACATTTGGCAAAATGATCTTCATTTATTAGGATAGATAAATATTCAAATAGAATTTTCAGAATATTAGAATATATTCTACTAAAATATTAAACTATAAATATTCAAAAAAATTCTAATAGAATATTAGAATATTCTAACAATTCTCTTAAAATATATTATAATATTTTAACATATCTATCAATTTAAATAGAATATTAGAATATTCTAACATTTTAAAATTTTGATTTGATTATTTCCAGTGTAATATTCAATTAGAATATTTCACTTATATTTCGAAAAATAACAATATTTTTATTTTGGAGAAATTAAATAACGAAAATAATTTTTTTATTTTCCTTTTATTTTGCATTTTACAAATTTTCTTTTTATTTTTATTGGTCTCCAAGATGAGTGGCTAGGATCGCGTCCCTATATATATATATATATATATATATATATATATATATATATATATATATATATATATATATATACACACACAGAGAGAGATGAGATAGGGTGATGACTATTTTTAAAGTGATGACCCGTGAGGACACTTTAAAATTTTTTTAAAAAAAAAAAAACTCTTATAAAAATACAAATCATAAAATCGAGCATGGTACTACATCCGGGAGAAAAAATGAAAAAAAAATTGCATCATTAAAACTGAAGCATGAATCATTTTTATGATTCATTATACAATTTTAATGATGAAAAAAAAATTCCATTTTTTTTCTGCTGCATATAGAACTTTGTTCGATTTTATGATTTGTATTTTTTTTAGATTTTTTTAAAATTTTTTTTAAGGTGTCCTCACGAATACTCACCGGAACCGGACCCTATATATATATATATATATATATATATATATATATATATATATATATATATATATATATAGAGAGAGAGAGAGAGAGAGAGTTAGGTTCAAATGTTTTCACTATCTATTGTGTGCATGTATGATTGATTTTAGACCAATCATTTTAGTTATTTTAAGAAAGTAATTAATGCATATTAAATGCTGAAGATGTAATTAATACCCATTATATCTTCAACATGTAATATGCATTAATTACTTTCTTAAAATGACTAAAATGATTGGTCCAGAATCAATCATACATGCACACAATAGATAGAAAAAACAAAATAACCTAACCTTATATATATATATATATATATATATATATATATATATATATATATATATATATAGGAGTAGGATCAAATGATTTTCCGAAGTGGATGAGCATGGATTTTCAGAAGCTGATGTAGAAAACCAAAACAATAATTGCAGTTTTTTTAAAATAAACAAAGAGAAACCTACCTATGATTAGGAAAGATAAATAGCAATTCAAAATTAGGTTCTGAATCCACGGAGAAGCTTGAAAGTAGATGTGATGAATGGAAATAGAGGTGGTGGAAAGTGTGCGATCATGAGAATCTCACCAACCATATCAACAAATAAGTTATGCGGTCTCCCAGATACAATTTCTTTTGGAATCGTAGATACAAACGAAGAAACTATGTGCTTACTTGATGTAGGGCTTTTGCTCTTTGCAGTGGGATGGATAATTAAACCGGTTCCCAATCGACGTTAGGTCGGTATTACCTTATATTAGGAGAGTCATCCGCAATCAAGGAGAGGTGTCAATTAAAAGGGGTTTAATAGTGGGAATCAGCATCAGGAGAAACAACACCGCCAATAAGGAAAACCCACCACCAAGTCTTCTTCCTCATGTTGACCGGAAGCAAGCACCAAGGCATCATTCATTAGCAACCAAAGGAGGCCGTTTCTTCAATCCCAGTGTGTCGTCATGCTATTTTGGGCGGAAAGGATTTTAAACACACAAAGAGGCAGCTTAGCTCCAGGTGACGGATGCATGAGGGTGGTAGTGGGGACGCTTCTCATAGATGTGGACTCCTTAATCTTGCAGAAAAGGGTTTCATATATATATATATATATATATATATATATATATATATATATATATATATATATATATATATATAGCAAACTTTTCTATTCCCTCGTTTACAACTAGTTACCACTTGTTGTCGGTCCACTGTCGGACCACCGAACTATCGTCGCTGGACTAACACCAAATTTAATTGCATTTTTTTTGCTGTATTCACAGCTTAATATAAAAAACATTACAGTTCTCATTTATTTGGTAATACTTTTTAACATATAGTTTTTCATTTTGTAGTAAAATATAGAATATATAATAAAAAAGTAAAATTATTCTTTGAAAAATCATTTTTCTGTCTTTTAAATTGTGGATTTCTTTAAAAATGTATCGTTTGTAAGACGTATTCATAGTTTAAAATACTAAATTCAAAGTTTAATAAAAATATTAATTCACTCATTCACAATTTAATATAAAAATTCAAAAAGATTTATAACTTTATACAATACATTTACAAATTATTCACAAATTAATTAGTATATTCAAAGTTTAATTCACAAAGTTAACAATTTAATCCATAAAAATTCACAACTTAAAACAATGCATTCACAACTTAATACATATTATTTATAGTTTTGCTTCCTCCTAACACCATCAAATCTAGACCTCTAACACTTCAGCTAGCTCCAAAAATTATATTTGGGTTAAAAAAAATAGAATTCACTATTTAATAAATATATCCTAAATATTATTAAGTGGTTGAATAAAAGAATAAAGAAGCAATGAGTTTTTAAGAAATTAAATAAATAGTAAGGAAGAGGAGAGAGCTTAAGATGCAAAATCTTAATACATATTATTTATTATTTTGCTTCTTTCTAAGACAATCATATGTGGATAACATTAAATATGAAGCTCTTACACCTTACCAAGCTCGAAAAATCATATCTAAAAAAAAAATCAGAATTCACAATTTATTATACTTATTCGTTTTTAACTCACAATTTAAAATACTAGTTAGACATTCATTCACAATTTAAAGACTAGTTTAAATTTATATTCACAACTTAATATACTAGGTCAAATACGAATAAATATCTCTTACACTTTACCAAGCTCCAAAAATCATATCTCGAAAAAAAAATCCAAATTCATAATTTAATATATATTAATTCGTTTTCAATTCATAATTTAAAATGTAGGTCATGCACTCGTAAACAACTTAAAACACATTTAGAAATTAATCATAACCTAATATACTTGTAACATTTGGGATTTAATATTATTTATTTTAGGGATAATGACTTGAGAGGGTAACATACTATTCCATTTTGTCATATTTGGTCACTAAACTTTTTTTCGTGCTCTAATAGCCATTTAACTTGTTCATTCGTGTAAATTTCACCCCTACGACTGATTATAGCCGGTTTCAATGGACTGGTCGATCCTACGTGTCAGTATGATCCTACGTGGCATGTAGGCTAATGTTATTAAAAGAGGGGTGTATGCGGTTCCTTGATTGTGCCCTAATACCCCCGATGGCTTCCTCCTACAGCTTCTCATCATCCCTCAATCGATCAAGCAAGAAATCAACTGCGCACGATACAAAAACTTGTGATTGTGGGTTCCCTGCACGTATTCTAACATCAAAAACACCAAAGAATCCAGGGAGGCATTTCATGGTGTGCAATGAGGTAAACTATTTCACTTGAATCTTCTCCTTTTTCTGATTCTTTTTTCCTAATTTGAAATCTCATTACGAGTTATTTGTGTTGAAGGGTAAATGCAAATATTGGAAATGGTTGGATGTAGAACCTGTAGAAATGCCTCTAATGGAAGTGGTGGAGGGAATGAAAGTTGAATTAATAGCATTAAAGACCGAAGTAGAGAAGGTGAAGGAAGACATGGAACAAATGAAGAAGGAAAAGTACTCTGATGCCATTGCAATGAAGGAAAAAATATATAAGTTTACCATAGGATTTCTTTTTTTGATCATCGTGTATATGATGAAATGATGTGAATGATGTATTGAAAGATGTTGTTTGAATGGAATGAATGTATTATCTTAACTTCTTATTGGAATGGAATGAAGTAATTTTGACTGGAATGGAATCAAAAAGTAGTAATTTTGACTGGAATGGAATCATAAAGTAGTAATTTTGACTAGAATGGAATCACAAAGTAGTAATTTTGATTGGAATGGAATCACAAAGTAGTAATTTAGACTGGAATGGAATCACAAAGTAGTAATTTTGACTGGAATGGAATCACAAAGTAGTAATTTTGACTAGAATGGAATCACAAAGTAGTAATTTTGACTGGAATGAAGGCATATATGTACAATTAATAGCATTACACATCAAAGACTTCTTTCTAACTCCAGTCAAAAGCTTAGCTAATTCCAGTCAACATCTTAGCTAATATGACCATAATCTTTCATAATGCTCTATTAGACTTCCTTCAATTAATAACATTACACAAAGATGTTTAAATAACTTGTAATAGACTAGAAAATAGGAATTGACGAAACTACCCTTGGTAGTCAAAACTGATTAACTGTCATATTTCAATTAATAACATTACACATCAACATGTTTAAATAACTTGTACCAAACTAGAAAATAGGAATTGACGAAACTACCCTTGGTAGTAAAAACTGATTAACTGTCATATTATCTAACAATATAGGATTCCATTCTTTGACTGTAATGGAATCATTGAGACAACAATGCATAGAAATAATAAGAAACTAATTGAATACGGTGGTTGAATTCATTGCAAATACTCCATCAATATTCTAAATTAAATAAAGGGTGAGTAGTTGTCTGCATACACAAGGACAAAAGATTCCTTCTAGGGACCACAAAAGAAGGGCAACCATGTGCCCACAAACCCAAAAGAAAAGCATAAATAACACATAGTATTGTCTTTACATCACAACTTGATAACAAAAGATGTGCCCACCCACTACCTACACACCTACTTAATTAAGGACTGCAGGGTTCTCTGCACTGCTCCCAACCCCAGGTATGTTCCTCCTCAATGCCATTTTGACAATCCTTTCAGAATATTTCCTCCGTCCAGTTCTACCAATTGGGGCCCTTCTTGGGACAGGCCTTGCAGCTGGTGGTGGTGGTGGTGGTGGTGGTGGAGGTGGTTGGGCTGCTGGTAGTGGTGGTGGAGGTGGTTGGGCTGCTGCTGGTGGTGGTGGTGGTGGAGGTGGTTGGGCTGCTGCTGGTGGTTGACTTGGTCCTACTCCACTACCCCTGGATGAACTTGGTGCTGCAAAAAAATTGAAGTCTCAAGATTACATATCAAAATGATGTATTATGTTCATATAATTGGGACATTTACCTGATGTATTTGTTTGCTGCTTAGATGGACACTTTATCTTGTTATGACCTGGTTCCTTGCAAATACTACACTTTATCAGGGATCCCCTTCTTGTCACAGAATGTCTAATTGGTCCACTCAACTCCCTTTCCACTGCATCCCTCTTCCTTTTCACTGATGGCCTACCATGTAATCTTCTTCTTTTGGGAGGCAAAGGCTTTCGATAAGGAACTTCTTCCCACATATCACTACCATTGAGAGGGTTAATGCTATAATTATAGCATTTTAGAAAAGCCTCTTTACTGTATGATTGGGACACATATGTTTCTGCATCTTGATTCAGGGAAGAGATTGCAGCTACTCCATGTAAGCATGGTATCCCTGTAAGTTGCCATATTCTGCATGCACAAGTCTTTGCAATTAGATCCACTCCATATGCTGCATCATTGAACCTAACTTCATACTTTTGATAACCACAAGGAGTAACCCCCCACAATCTGTATAAGGCAATAATGACTACAAATTAATAACTAATAACACAAACTAATACTTGGATAGATGAATTGTAAAACTACATGTTACCTCTGTTTAACCTTCAAATCTTGTATACGCTTCCTAATACTTGGACAGATATTCAAATCCCATTCAATTCCTTCTACTCTTTGACTGTATATCCTCTCCATCACAAATATCCTAATCTCCTCTAGCATAGTGATGATTGGTTTCCTTCTAGCATGCCTAATAGCAGAATTGAAACTCTCACTCACCCCATTCTCAACTGCATCACAGTCTCTGCCCTCTTTAAAAAATGCCTTAGACCAGGTAGTAGGATCTCTGTCTATAAGGTACTCATATGCTTGAGTATCTAAAGATTTGATCTTTTCCATTACATGTTTGAACTTCTGTTCAGTACTAGCTCTAACAGCCCTCCAAAAAAGCTTCCTGAAATGTTGACCGGTAAACCTTTTAGCAAAATTAGCCACAATGTGCCTGGCACATTGTCTGTGTTCAGCTTCTGGACACCTTTCTTTTACTGCTTCTAGCAACCCCTACAAATAACAACAACAAAATTAGTGAAACATGCATAAAACCATATGTATAAATATGAACCAATGCTCACCTTGTGTCCATCAGAAAGAAGGGTAATGCCTGCACCAAGACCACCATCAATATCATCCATGAGGAGATCTATGAACCACTTCCATGTGGCCTTGTTCTCAACTCCAACTACAGCCCATGCTATAGGGTAGATTTGGTTGTTTGCATCCCTCCCTACAGCTGCCAAAACTTCTCCCCTAACAATACCCTTTAGAAAGCAATCATCAAGGCCAATCACAGGCCTGCACCCTTCCTTCCAACCATCACTTATAGCTTTAAAGCAGACATAGTACTTAGAAAACAAAGTTGTGGAATCTGGCATGATGTCTACATCCATCCTCACAGTAGACCCAGGGTTTGTCCTCAGAATTTCATGACCATATGACCATAATCTCCCATAATGTTCAATTAGACTTCCTTCAATTTCTTGTAATGCAAATTTCTTTGCATTTCTGCATTGCCCCTCACTCACATTTATATTGAATGTTGTTGAAACTATAGCTTTCATCTTCCTAACACTCATTTTTGGCTTCTCTATAATTTCACTCATAAACTGTTTTCCTAACCACTTATAAGTTACTATGGACCCAAACTTAAACACCCTGCTACAATTATGTTCACTAACTAAAGATTTTATCTGAAAAGTCCTCTCTTTACTCATCCAAGAGGCCCAAAGTCTAAATGGACAATTAGGTGACTTGTTTTTTTGCAACACTTAACTAACAACCTTTGGGAGTCATTTTTTTCAAACCAGAGATCATATCCATTAGCAACTGCATAGTTGCTCAACATGTTTTTAAGCTCATCAGGGTTAGAAAATTGCATACCTAACAGTGGTTTCATCTGATTCCATGGTTGTCTATCATCATGTACAGGGTATCGAGGTTCAAGATATTCAACATCTTCATCTAATGTGTCTAGACAAAGTTTGTTTAAGAACCTGTCACCCTTGGTTTTGTTGGCTAGGAATGGATATTCAACATCATCTTCTTTATGGTCAACAGAATAAGTCTCCGAGAATACTGAGTCTTCATCCTCTTCACAGTTGTAGTCTTGATCTTCAGTTTCCTCTTCCTCAATCCATTCGAAGATTGGTTCATTATAGTGGTCCACATACACATTCATTCTCCTCTCATTTGCATAAGCCAAATCCAAAAATTCTTTGTAATCACCGTCATTCACCAGTGTATGAATTCCCTGACTTAAAGACTCTTGTGGAAGGCAGAAGTAAATGTCTTTGCTTCTAGTTCTGGTGAGCTTTTGAAGGAATTCCATGAACTCCTCGTACTCAAATGCACTGAAGTCAACATCTCCTACTGATTGTTTGTCGGGATCAAAGTATACTAATGGGTTGGGTGCAAACGTTCCATTATAGTGGAAATCCACTACAATGAAGTTTCGATCTATGGGACATTGAGATGAAGCCATTACAGAGACCGATTGAACATTGAAGGAGAAAAAATCGGGGGTTAATGAGACTTGGTGCCCTAATCGAATTTAAGGACCAAACGAGACTTCACTCTTAACTTTAATGAGGATGGGAGGCAAAATCGGGGCCTACATGTCATCTCATTGGCCACCTAGGAAAAAAAAAACCACATCAGACCCATGCAACCGTTGAAACCGGCTATAATCAGTCGTAGGGGTGAAATTTACACGAATGAACAAGTTAAATGGCTATTAGAGCACGAAAAAAAGTTTAGTGACCAAATGTGACAAAATGGAATAGTATGTTACCCTCTCAAGTCATTATCCCTTTATTTTATTGAATAATGGGTTGTTTTTGGTTTGGACCAGGCCTCCGGTAGTAATTTCCGGTTTCTTTGTTAATAACTTATCTAGTTTCCTAATTTATTAGTTACCCTTTGATTTTCTTGTTTTAAAGAAAAAGGATTTTTATTTTGAAGCATGGGATAAACAATAAAAAAACGTAGTATCACCAAAATGGAACAGATTTTGTAATAGCACGAGCAAAAGGACCAAAACTAGAAAAACATAAGTAAGATTTTGGAGACCAAGAATGAACATAGATCGAAATTCAATTGAATCTTAATTTCTTTTCCACCAAACCGCGTGGAATCCATTTAATAGATTACATTCGATTCTGCTCAATCGGGCCCATGAAAACCCTCCTTATCTACCGATTACACACCTGAAACATAGTAACATACCTCCGACAATCATCGATATCTTAATTTATGGAACCTAGCGCCCTACAGGTCTTCTCTCATCGCCTTCTTGTCTCAGTTTCGTTGATGTAGCTTTTTATATATGTGCTTATTTCGTTCTTTTATATCGTCTTGAGAACTATCGAAATGAAATGCTTTAGTTTGACGCAAATATTTGTTGACTGAATAGTAACTTAGGGCGTGTAAGTCTGGCTAGGTATGTGTTGGCTTGAAGTTTGTTGTTGATCAGTCATTTATAAGCAACAGAAGCACACACAAAATTAATGCATGTTCCTTTGTGCATAGTTGTTTCTGAGACTTTCTTCAGTGTCTTATTGGTTACAAGAACATGTAATTAATATACTTTTTTGAAACAGAAGTCGATGGAGAAGGCAATGAGCATCTGCAAGAAAGAATCTGAAGACGAACAGACAACAAAAAAAAGAAAGGAAAAGAAGGTTGACTGGTTTGTATTTCTCACAGATGACATCCTTTTAGATATCCTTACAAGGCTCCCTTATGGTTCCCTTCGTTATATGGCTAAGTATGTCTGTAAACGATGGCTGGATCTACTCAGTAACATGAAATTGCTAGACCATGCTTCTTTTATCCTCCAGAAGACGGGAAACTTGACAGCACGTCATGTGGATATAAGGGAAGAAGGAGAAGGGCTACAAGTGAAAGTGCAAGATCTTGACATACCTCGCATAGGCATGATAAGGTGTTGGGATCACGAGTTTCTTCTGATATCAGAGTACAAAGAACGAAAAGTATCTCTGTATGTTTATAATATAATCACCAAGGAAGGATCATATCTTCCAGAATTTAAATTTAATGCATCATATGGAGGATATTGTATAAACAAATGTGGATTTGCACTTTCTTTCGATCGGTTTAAAGGGAATATACAAGGTGGTTCACTTGTTTATGGGGCCACCAAATGAATGTCATGTTCTTATCTCGAGAAAAGATATTGCTTCTCCCAAGTGGAAAAAGTTCCAAGTTCCTTGTATGAATTCACAGAAGATATCTTGTTTCAACGCGGTTTCAGTTCAGGGCAGGTACTTTCACTGGAATGTTCGTTGTGATCAGCAGCGCCTGATTTCCATAGATATGATGAAAGAGGAAATTGTCGAAATCAGTCTACCTTTACCTGATGGTGGTAATGGATTCTATACTATTTTTGAGATGGGTGGTTCCCTTGCTCTCTTTGCTGGAGATACTCGGGATACAGCTGATATATGGACTCTTAAAGATTTTGAGAGGAAGAAGTGGGAGAAGTTGCAGTAGTTACTCTTGAGAATTGGTGCTGCAGAAGATTTCCTGTCTGTGGGGTGATGAGTAACAAATATATCATCCTGGATTGTAAAGTGGAGGGGTATGTGCTATTATGATCTGAAAAATGGAGTCGTGAAAAAACTAGACATCTATATTGACGTTGATGATGGTTGCGTGGTCCATTCATCACCACCAAGTTCTTAAATAATCTAACATGCACCATAAAACAGGAGGGAGGAGGAGCTATTGCCCTTTAGTTCTATTTATTAATGGATGACGTACGTTACATGATGATGTAAGAAACTAATCATGCTTAATTAATTAGTTCTACTCTGCTGTGCTTTCTTTCTTTCTTTTTTTTTGACATGCATGGAATATCTTTTTTTGCTATATATATACTTCCTCGCTGAGTTGTAAACAAATCACGTATTTGCAGAGATAAAGGAAAATCTGATCAACAGAAAAAAGACAAGTATTTTGAAATATAACAAATTACCAATTCATAACTGCTTAATAGCAAAATCAACAAGAAGATAGATATACTTGAGTTGTTCTATAGGTTATGGTGTGGACCGAAGCTAATCAATGCCAAAGTTGGTAAATATATCATCTAAGAGGGGGGCATTTATATATTTTTTGTTCTATTCCTATAAGCTACCATACTTTACTTAACAAAGTTGCGTGATTCTATGATACAAAATCGATAGGAATCAAGAGAGAAATAGTGGAACTAAAGCTAGTATACTACCTGACCCCTTTATTTATACACTAGCTTAGCTTCTACAAACTAACCAACTCTTGTATGTACGTACAAGGTGATATATATTGATAGTTTAATGTCTAAATTAAACTAATTACCCTAGTAGTTTTTATGAGGTTAGAACATATAGGGGATTTGTGTCATCGGGAATACCGTTTGTTACGAGTACTTGAAGCAATATTTTGTCTTACTAAGACCATCTCCAACCTACTCCCATTTTTCCTCAAAAAATGCACTAAAAAATAGGATAAATAGTGTTTCATCTTCAACCCTATTTCATATTTTATCCAATTTTTATCCCCAAAAGTATATTTCATTTTTCCAACTTATATAGATTGTCAATCATACCCTTTCTACTAATTTGGTTTTAACAAATATATAATCTATATTTTTTTTATTACAACACTATTAAATAAATAAGATTATATTTATAACACCTAATTATAAGCTTTTGTAAAATACATTATCGTATTTTAAAATTTCAATACGTATTTAAATTTTCATATGAATTTGATAAACAAAAAATAAACTTTGTATTTATAATTAATTCATATAATGTAATATATAATACAATATTATAAGTATTAAATAATATATTTAAATTATAATTAGTAGATAAAAATAAACTAATAATGTATAGATATATAAAAGAGGGACTAAACCGACAACTCAAAGTACATCCCCATTTTGGGGGAAATGAATAGTATAACACCAAATTGTGTTATACTATTCATTTCTCCCAAAATGGGGGAATAAATGAGATAGGGTTGGAGAGGAATGGGGGAAAATGGGATAAAAAATGGAAAATGGGAGTGGGTTGGAGATGCTCTAAGGTTGCATCTGTAAGACTTATTAGGGTTTTCAAATGGCAATCTACCAAATGGTAACATGGTTTTCTGTTAATTAATGATGAAAACACAACTTTAAAGAGATAAATGTAAGAAATAACAATGTACTTTCATTTAGTTTGTTTATTATAGCATCCAACTAGCTTTAACATGGCTGGTTTCCAGTTTCCAAAGTTAGGAATCTGGTTTTCATCTTTTTTGAAACCGTTACCCGCTAGATAACTATTGTGACAGATTCTAGGACCGGTACCCAGTCTCGTACGTGCTATTTATAAATAAAATATATTTTTAATATTTAATAAACTAGAAATAACTTAAGTAATTAACTCGTTCTAGCTCAACATTATTTTTAATGTTTAATATTTAATGTGTTGCATTTCTGATTCTTATTTAAACTATAATTCAACAACATTGAATTGGTTCTAATCAATGACGAGGCAATCATCGGTTGATTGGTTGGCCTTCTCATTTGCATAAGTTGCAAGGTACTGACTGGGGAAGTTAATTTTGTCTACACCAAATAACTAAACTAAAATATAGAAAAATAATTGACTGTAGTAAATAAAATAACTATACAGTAAATCACTTAGGTTTAACACCCCCCCCCCCCCAAAGGTAAGTGGTGAGTTGATAACAACCCAAAGCTTGTAACGAAAGAAAATAATTTGTGGACATGGAAGTGGCTTTGTGAAGATGTCAGCCAACTGGAAATGAGAGGGTACAAACTTCACATCAAGAGAACCATGCACAACTCTTTCACACACAAAATGGAAATCCAAGTCGATGTGTTTTGCTTTTTTGTGGGAAACAGGATTTTGAGCTAGAAAATGGCACTGTGATTATCACAAAGCAATAGGGGCTGACCGGGCAGAAGGAAATCAAGCTCTTGAAGAAGATATTGCATCCAAAGAATTTTAGCAGCTGCATTGGCTAGTGCACAATATTCATATTCTGAGCTGGTATGTGATACAATAGGCTGCTTTTTGGCACTCCAGGAAACCAACTTTGAACCTAAGAAAATTGAAAAACCATAGGTGGAACAACGGGTGTCTAAGCAGTGGGCCCAATCTACATCTGTGTAACCCAAAAGAGCACAAGAAGGTGATGCATGAGAGATAAAAACACTATAATCCAATGTGTTGCTCCAGCAAAACAATGTAGAAAAACATAATCCAAATGCAAAAAAAATAAAAACCTTGACAGCAATTAGCTTTTCTGTTTGTATTCCCGTTTTACCCTTAGACCCAAGAACAAGCAATGACAATAACCAAGATAAAAGAAAGTAAATAGAGAATGAAGAACAATAGATTTAACGTGGTTCAGCAATAACTTGCTTACATCCACAAGAAGAGAGAAAACTTTTGTATTAGGTTAAGAAGCAATTTACCTCACTTTTGTTCCCCTGTTACAAAACTTACGTACTGCACTCTTTACAGCTGAAATCAGCATATAAGCAAACATACATGGGCCTACAAACATTAGGCTATTAACTGGATCATTTAACCCAAAACAGTTGGGCTGACCCAAGTCAACTCAAGCTAAGATCTTTAGGCTGACCACTTAAAATTCGCCACCTCGAACAACATTTGATAGACCTCAAATTTTGGACAATACACCAAAGAAGAAGTTGCATATCTTGATATGTAAAACTCAATCTGGCTGCACCATTTGACCATGGTTGCCTACGTACCCACATCTGGCATCAAGCCACTGTAGTTCACTTCACCGGGTGAAAACTCCACTTCACCCTGACACCGCCTCGCAATGTCATTGCCCTCAAGTGTAACACCGTGTGAAAATTAAAACAATTTTTCGCATTTTCAAACACATTTTTACAAACTCATTCATTCATAAAATGTCATAATATCATGTCTTTGTTTCACAAAATATCTCCCAAGATCAAAATACATAGAATCCCATGTGTGTGTACGAATCAAGTCGGCGCCTTCCCGCGGTCATCACTGGTACCTGAAACGCATAACACATAACAATGTAAGCATAAGCTTAGTGAGTTCCCCAAAATACCACTCTAGCACATAATAGTCACTCGATGCTGAAACTCTGTCGACCCTCTGGTCAATGTGTCTCAGTGGGGCCCTCCAGCCCTAACTCTCTGTGGGCCCTCTGGACCTAACTCTAGGGACCCGAAAGTCCCAAATCTGTAACTCTGAATCATGCATATCACATATTACAATAAATCACAACACATAAATAACATGCAAATACACTGGCATATAACTCTATAGTACTCTGTCACATAACTCTGTTACCATACTAGGTAAAGTATAGTGAGAAGACTCACCTCAGGCGTCTCGGTAAATCTCTGACTCGATGGAAAATATTGCCTAGCCTCCGCCTATTCACATAAATAAATACTCTTATAAATATAACTCTCGAGACTAGACTCAACCTGCCATTGGCACCCTCAGAAAGGTAAAAGACTATTTTACCCTCCCTTCTTGTCACAAGGACTCCATTGATGACCAAACCCTAAAAGTCAACAAAAGTCAACGGTCCCACTTTGACCCTACTCGATGAGTGCACCCTGGTGACTCGGCGAGTTCTCACATGTCCTTTAACTCTTTGTCCGGCTTGACACGCCGAGTCCCTCCCTATGCTCGACGAGTCATACCAGTCATGAATCGCGGGTCCACCCCGACTCAACTCGCCGAGTCTCAAGAACAAATCGGCAAGTACCGCCTTGAACTCCAGTCCTCTAATTCCCTCCTGACTCACTGAGTCATCCCCCAACTCGGCAAGTCTACTCACTGAACAATTTACGTGAAACCCTAACCCTACTCGCCGAGTCTCAAGAACAACTCGGCGAGTTCATGCCATGCATAAACTCTACTGACCTCCTGAGGTCAGATCTGTTTCCCCAAACCATAGATCTGGCCTCCCCAAGCATGAATGTCACGTAAAGTTCGAAACTTGATGCTTGTACAACCACAACAAGGCATCAAAAGGAGATTTAGTCCCAAAAATGGCAACCTAAGTCCAATAACCCCAAACTGATCCATAAAGCTCCAAGGGTTAAGGTCTCTGGACCTCTTTGAGTCCAGATCCAAGGCACAAACTCGAAGAGGGACTATTTGCTCCACGTAATCACTCTCTAAAGGGGTTAGAAAACCTTAACTCTAAAGATCAACACCAAAACTGAAGGAGGTTCAAACTATTACCTCAAAATGAAGTCTTTGAACTCTGGAACTGCTTGAATCGCACCTCCTCTTTGCTCTTGTCACCTTCTTCTTGCTAAACCAAAGGTACAAGGATCAAAAAGTGACTTCTTCTCCCTCACAACGATTTAGCTCACTTAGGGTTCTCTCAAGGGACTAGTAGCCGCAATGGGAGGCTATAAGTGCCCTTAAATAGGCTCCAAACCCGGGGAATTAGGGTTTCATTAAACAGCGTGGACTCGCCGAGTCCACTAATGGACTCGCCGAGTCCGGATGTGAACCCGGATGAACATCCGCGACCTTACTCGGCGAGTCTTGTCTCCAACTCGCCGAGTTCCTCCACAAATTCCAAAATAAATAAATAAAATAATATACCTGGGAAATCAGGATGTTACAATTCTCCCCTACTAGAATCAGACTTCGCCCTCGAAGTCTCATTCTGGAAACAACTCCGGATGCTGCTCACGCATCCTGCGCTCCGGCTCCCAAGTAAGCTCTGACCCTTCCGGTGTTGCCACTGGACCTGCACCAGAGGCACCTCTTTTTTCCTCAGAACCTTGATCTTTCGATCCCGAATAGCCACCGGTCTCTCAACGTAGTTCAGTCCCACATCCACCTGAATATCCTCTAATGGCACCACTGCCGACTCATCGGCTATACACTTTCGCAGCTGCGACACATGGAAAGTGTCATGGATCTGACCTAGCTCTGTAGGTAGCTCCAACCGGTAGGCTACCCTGCCTTCCCTTGCGATCACCCGAAAAGGACCGATATATCGGGGCCCCAACTTGCCCCTCTTCCTGAATCGGATCACTCCTTTCCAAGGAGAGACCTTCATGAGTACAAAGTCACCGACCTGGAACTCGAGCTCGGACCGGCGCCTGTTCGCATAACTCTTCTGACGACTCTGAGCGGTCAATAACCTCTGCCTGACCTATTGTATCTGCTCAGACGTCTGAAGCACGATCTCAGTACTACCCATAACACGCTGCCCGACCTCTCCCCAGCAAATGGGGGTCCGACACCTTCTCTCATACAACAACTCAAAGGGTGGCATACCAATGCTCGAATGATGGCTGTTGTTGTAGGAAAACTCTGCCAAGGGCAAATACGTGTCCCAACTCCCACCAAAATCCAACACACATGCCCGAAGCATATCCTCGAGCGTCTGAATCGTCCGCTCGCTCTGTCCGTCAGTCTGGGGGTGGTATGCGGTACTAAAGTGCAGCCTAGTACCCAATTCCTCATGAAATTTCTTCCAGAATCTGGAAGTGAAACACACATCTCGATCCGAGACAATCGAGATCGGCACTCCATGTCGCGATACCACCTCCCGCACGTACATTTCTGCCAACTTCTTTGCGGAAGAGCTCTCACTGATAGCAAGGAAGTGGGCGCTCTTCGTCAACCTGTCCACAATCACCCAAATTGCATCGACTCCCCTAGCAGTCCTTGGCAATTTGGTGATAAAATCCATAGTAATTTGTTCCCACTTCCATTCGGGAACCTCCAACGGATGCAACTTAGGCCTTAACCCTACGACAGGTTAAGCACCTCTCAACAAACCACGCGACATCACTCTTCATACAGGGCCACCAATACTCCCTCTTCAGATCTAAATACATCTTAGTGGCCCCAGGATGGATCGAGAACTTCGACCGATGAGCCTCTTGCATCAAAATGGTATGCGTCCCTCCCACAAACGGTACCCAGATACGCCCCTGAAATGTCATAAACCCCCGGCTATCGGTAACGAACTCCGATACCAACCCAACAACTCGCTCTCTCTTCTGGCTCTCAGGCTGCACAGCCTTAGCCTAGGCCCCATGAATAGCATCCAAAACCGGGGTCATCACCGACAATCTCAAACATACATCTCGCAATGGGGCGCTCTCCGCCCTACGACTCAGTGCATCGGCTACAACATTGGCCTTGCCCAGGTGGTACAGGATCTCACAATCATAATCCTTGACCACGTCCAACCACCTCCTCTGCCGCATATTTAGGTTAGGCTGATCCATCAAATACTTCAAGCTTTTGTGGTCCGTGTATATCATACACCGAACCCCGTACAGATAGTGATGCCAGATCTTAAGGGCGAACACCACTGCCCCCAACTCTAGATCGTGGGTGGGATACCTCGTCTCATGAGGCTTCAGCTGCCTCGATGCGTATGCTATCACATGCCCTTTCTGCATCAGCACCGCTCCCAACCCCAAGATCGACGCATCACAATACACCATAAAGTCCTCCATTCCCTGTGGGAGGGCTAACACCGGGGCTTTACATAGCCTCTGGCGAAGCGTCTCAAAGGAGGCCTGCTGCTCTGGGCCCCATGAAAAAGCGACACCCTTCCGGGTCAACCTGGTGAGTGGCACGACGATCTTGGAGAAATCCCTGATAAATCTCCGATAATAGCCTGCCAACCCTAAGAAACTCATGATCTCGGAGGGTGACCTCGGTACCTCCCAACTCATCATTGCCTCAACTTTGGTCGGTTCAACCAATATCCCTTTCTGGTTAACGAGGTGCCCTAGGAACTGGACCTCTCGCAACCAGAAATCACACTTGGAGAATTTGGCATAAAGCCTCTTCGATCTCAGAACTTCGAGGATATAAAACATAATTATATACCTGCCCTTTGGTTTTAGCTGGAATGGTTACAAAACCAAGAACAGAACTTCTCCAAATTATAACCCAATCATATATTGACAAATCGATCTGTCAACAAATGAGTAATAGTTAAAATAAAAAAAAATAACTACATAAACTATATGTGTATATTGTTGTGTGGATAAGATGTAACATTACCTTTACAGGAAGTTCATCCATAGAAAAATTAAATTCCTCTCCCCACATTGGATTTCTTCAACCATGAACCATTGAGTTGCAGATTAACATAACTAAAATTGGTCTTAGCTATCAGACAGAAGCAACCAATATGGCATTAAAGTTAAAATATGTAATTACAAGTTACAACTTAATGAAAATCAACCAAATGTTCTTATGATTTACCTACATTGCTTTTCTATACAACTGATGATTGTGTAAGGATCTGACATGTCATTCAGGTTAGCACCAATAAGATTCATAAATGCTAACAGTTACGCCTTCAAAACACAATATATGATGCTACAAATCAGCAAGAACAACTTAAAGAAAAAGGAAGTTAGGTATATATACCTTGATTACATAAGTAGAGTTGCCATTAGAGTCACCCTTCTGTTGATCTATCTATTCATGAATATGGAGTGAAATAAAAAGTATAAATATATCCCCATACAGCACCATCCACAATACAATCTTGAAAATCAAACAAAAAATGGAATAAACTTCAATGATAATGCTAAAGCAAAACCTAGTGAGGAGGGAACGATTCCAACTGATCCTCTTTTGGAATAAAACTCACCCAATCTTTCGGTAAAATGCTAAAGAGTGTTGAAAAGAGTATTAATAATTGTTTCCAAACTTAAACATTAATTTATTGATTATCGGGTAAAAAGTGTACTATTGTATATTTGTGGGGGTGTACTGTGAATTGTATGTGCAGGTGACAGGTATACACGCGGGTTGATGAGTCATACCCGACGTTAAGAGACCCGATGTATATAATGTGTTAGCTGGATTCATTTGATACATTAGTCAAGATATTTTCATTTGTATCATCAGTTCTCTCTCATCTCCAGATTAGGGTTTCAGTTTAGGGTTTGTTCATATATCATGCTCATGTTTGAAATATGAGTGTGAGTGATTTTCTAGTAAGTTTTGAGTTGTAATCTGTTGATGTAAACCATCTGTTTCATAGTGAATGAAATGATAATGTTGGGAAGATTTTAAGTTGATTAAGTTTCTTTAGATGGTATCAGAGCTTAGCTCCTTTTTTGTTCTTGTGACGCTCGTTGAGTTCTGCTCGTCTCACAATCGTACTGGTAACTTTTGAATCTTGTTCTTTTATTCCCTGTTTTTTGATTTGATTGTCACAATTGTTTGATTAATCTAAGGGTTCTTCTGAACTCAACCTATTTACTTCATCAACTTTGTTCTTTTGGATGTTTGATTCGATTTAGGGTTTTATTTGTGAATCAAATCGAACATATGTGTTGTTTCTAAATCCTGGTACTGTGAGGTTGTTTGTAATCTTGCAGGTTACTGTTGTGGTGGTTTCGTTGGTTGCGTTACAGTCTCATCGGTTGAAAACCTAATCGATTAATCTCCTAGTCTGAAATAACTCACTAGGGGTCGGATTTCATCACCGATAAACCCTAGTTGAGAATGGACAAAGAGAGTCGATTCCTTTTTGTCTCGTCTCAAAAGCTTTGTGTGGATCTTCTTGTTCCTTTACGTCTTTGTTATATTTGTTCTGAGAGATCCTGGTGTCCTGTGTACATTGGTTGTTTTCTTTTTGTATATTTGTTATGTATTTCCTCTATGTTGATTGTCTTGGGCCCCAACATACGTTGTCACCATCTGGACATAAGATCAATACAGTGGCAAGTTTTCTTGATTGTTTTTAGTTGATCTTAATTGTTTTCATTTGCTTCTATGGTGGGTAGTTCTACTGATCCACTTGGTGGAAGTGGGAAGGATGATCAGATTAATTTTGATGATCCTCTCTACATTCACCCTTCTCATAATGTTGTTACTTTTATTACTACAACCAAGTTAACTGGTAATGAAAATTTTAGGTTATGTAGAAGTTCCATTTCTAGGACCCTTAAGGCAAGAAATAAATTAGGGTTTGTTGATTGTTCTTTTAAAAAAAGTAGTGTTGATGAGTCAAAGAAAACTAAATGGGATAGAGCTAATGTTGTTGTTTGTTTTTTGCTGTTATCTTCTATTTCTGACTCCATTTATCAGAGTCAAGCATATTCTGAAGTGGAAGGGGATATTTGGGAAAATCTTTTTGAAACCTACAATAAGTCTGATGGATCTATTGTTTTTAATATTCACCAATAGATTGATTCTCTTAAACAAAATGGTATTTCTCTGTCAGATTGCTTCAATAAGCTAGATTCCTTATGGAAAGAGTTTGATGGTCTTATTAGTTTAACTAAATGTACCTGTGATGCTTCTATTAAAGTGAAGGATCACTCTAATCTCATGAAGCTTATGCAGTTTTTGTCTGGACTTGATGATTCATATAGTCAAGTCAAAAGTCACATTTTATTAATGGATCCTTTACCTAATGTGAAAACTGCCTTTTCTATTGTGTCAAGAGAAGAATCACTTCAAAGAAATGATTCTTTGACTTCTCTCCAGTCATTTTAGTCTGTGACTAAATCTCGGTCATCTGCCTTTAATAGCAGGCTTAATAACAGACCCAATACTAATAAGAATAAGGGCCAAATTGTTCAATGCAAGAATTGTGGTGTTAAAGGTCATATGATAGAGAAGTTTTACAAGATAATTGGGTATCCTAAGGATTTTAGGTCAAGAAATGAAACTAATAATCAGAATAATTTTGTTAAAAACTTTTCTGCAAACTCAACTACCACTTCTTTTGGAAGTGCTAGTACTAATAATTTTTCTGATTCTATTGGGGACTCTGAGTTTCATCAACTTACTAAGGATCAATATATCAAACTTTTACAACTTATTGGTGATAAGCAAGTCAATGAAGAAGCTTCTGTTAGTGAAAATATGGCAGGTAATTGTTTGTTTAAAGCTTTTAATGCTTCTATTAATTGTAAAAATGGATAGTTGACTCGGGAGCTAATCAACATATGATTGCTTCTGAGTCACTACTTCATGACACTGTAGATGTGTCTAAGGTAGATCTACTAGTCAGTCATCCTAATGGTACATCAGCTAAATTTGAAAAAATTGGTAATATGAATTTTTCTAATTCCTTAACACTATTTGATGTATTTGTTGTTCCTGATTTCAATGTTAATTTGTTATTTGTTCATAAAGTTTTCAAAGATAGTAATTGTGAGGTTGTTTTTAATGAGCATAATTACAAAATTCAGGATTTACAGTCAAAGGTGATGGTGGGGAATGGTAGAGAGTCTGGAGGTCTCTATTACATAAATAGTGTACCTTCAAGTAATCTATCTATTTCTTCTATTTATTCTTCTGTTTGTTGTGTGTCTAAACTAACTTGGCACAATAGACTTGGTCATCCTTCTGATCAAGCTTTGAGTTCCATAAAACACAAACTTAAAATTAGAAATGAAACTCTTCCACCATGTGATATTTGTCATAAAGCTAAACAACCTAGAGAACCCTTTCCTGTTAGTCAACATACTACTTCTAAACTTGGTGAGTTAATTCATTTAAATGTCTGGGGCCCCTATAGAGTGACAACTACAGAAGGATTTAGATATTTTTTGACTATTGTAGATGAATTTACTAGGGCAACTTGGGTTTATCTGTTAAATTCTAAAGATGAAGTTTATGATTGTGTTCTTATTTTCTTTAATATTTTTGCTCAATCAGTTTTGTGTTAAAATCAAGGTGATCTAGATGTGATAATGGTGTAGAATTTTTAAACAATAGAATTGTTGGATTAATATCTAAGTCCATAACTATAATTGGTAAGACTTGACCCGACCCGACATGGTCCATTTGGGTTGCATGGCATCATGCACTTGGATAGACTAAAATGAGAGAAATAACACTTAAGGTTTATTAATATATTATAAGTTCTAATATATTAATAAGGTTATTTAATTAGTATTGATCAAGAATTAATTTGGAATTAATTAAGTGATCAAAAGGAGACTAATTAAATATATGGGTTGATTGTGTAAATCATTCATTCTTATATATGTGGGCTTATGATCTAAGATTCCTTATGTTGGACTAAGTCCATGGGGTGACCCATGGATACTCCATGGAGGTTAAGATCCATGGAGCATAAGGAATGGGTAAAGTCATGAGTTACATGGTGTAACCCTAATAGCCACCATATAAAAGAATCCCATGGCTCAAGAAATCGGACACTATGTGTGTGTGTGAGGGAAAAACGATTTCATGGAGTGTTGAAGTTTATCTCAAGTTATTCCAAGTGTATTTGGTGTTGTGTGAACCCTTTGAGGTGTCACACTTGGGGCACTTGGCACTCAAGCTTCATGAAGACTTTCTACATGAAAGAGGTATGTATTCTATCTTGTTACACTCATTGTTTTGTATGCTAGATTAGGATAATACCTTGGAAGTTCTTATTTGCATGTATAATAGAGAAAACATAGATCCAAGGTATTTAGGGTTGCATGTACACTTAGGAGTGTTAGAATTCTGAAAACCCAACAGTGGTATCAGAGCCAAGGCTTGTTTTCTTGTTGTACTTGCTTAAACTGCTTAAAAATCGACTTTTGGTGTTGTCTGCCCAGCAGACTCGCCGAGTCCATGAAGGGACTCGACGAGTCCAAGGCAAAATGCATCCAACTCGCTGAGTTTGTTCATGCACTCGACGAGTTGGACCCCCAGACAGCATATTTTCGAGTTTTGGTGCTGGAATTGGTCTAGAATCATTACCTTTGACTGTTTTGGGCTTATAAAACTTGTTTTGAATAAGGTAATGATTATGTTAAACCAATTTCAATGCTATAATAAAAGTTTCAAGTTTATATGTGTTCATGTTATTCTTGAAAATTGTTGATTATGAATGATCATGCTTATGAGATTTGGTAGATCATAGGAATTGTGTGCAAATTGTTTGTTGATATAATTCATGATCTTCTTGAAAATTGTATGGAGTTCATAACTTGTCCTCAAGTTATGAATTTTCAAGAATTTTATGTTTCCTTGATTTATGAGTTAGTTTAGATTGATAATGAAAAAATTATGTTTTAGTTGTTTTCAATCCATATTAGTCTAAAAGAAGTTCATAAAATATGTTTTTGTAACTTGTCTTCAAGTTATGTGAAAAGTCATATTTATGAATCTTAAAAACTCATAAAAGTTTTGTAGGTTACATAAAATGTAAGAGTTTTTTTTTCCATTAAATAGTTTAATGACTCCATAACTTGTCCTCAAGTTATGGATGATGAAGAGACACTTCTTTAAAGTGTTTTTTAAAGAATAAGGGGTTACATTAAAATGAAGAGTCTTCATTTTAATGAACTATTAAACTCATAAGTTATGATTTAAAGAGTCTTGAAATAGTTTCAAAACTTGCCCTCAAGTTTTGGAATTTGAAAAGTTACTCCTCATGTATACTTTAATTCCAAATTGAACATTGAAATTTTAAAAAGTTTAAAATTCAACCCTTATACTATTATTATAATTTTAATTATATAGATATGTATAAGAGGAAGTCAATCTTACCGTTAGTAGGCCTCATTCACGAAGCCGGTCTATAAGGGGGGTATAAGGTTACTGCCTATAAAATGGCGGTTTAATGGGTGTCCACTCTCACCCACCGCTTCCTTGACTGGTGGAGGGTCGTTAGCCGAACGGGTAGAAATGGACTATAATTCTCCCTTCATTAAAAGTATAATGAAAAATACTAAGTAACTAAACACTTATAAATTCCCAATCTTAGTTACTTAGGAAAATGTGAAAAGGTGCTAGCCCATAAAATTACACTTTGTACCTTACCAAGTCGTTAGTGGAGCGTGTGTGGTTAACCGGCACACTAACATGGACTAGTAAGAGTGGCAAAGGGTAACTCGACTTTATTATAGATCGGTGGAGTGTGTGTGGTTAACCGGCACATCGATTAGGTAATATTGTTGAGGGTACCAAGTCAATTTGTATGGTTATTCACACCTTGTTTGTGATCCTCGGCATCCCAGTCACAAATTTGAGAGGGCACAATCGAGATTCAAACATGCCATTGAAAAGTTCAATGTATCTCAAAAGATCTAGGAGTTTCAAAACCAATAAAACCTAATAATAAAATATTTCGTTTTCATGGTGGAAATTGGTAAATCGTCATTTACCTACCTTCAACTATTTTATAATTTGGATTACGGCATCCCTCTTCCAGTTATAAATAGGTTGTTGGGTCCTAGCCTTAATATTTCATATTGGGTGTTATATTAAGGACTTTAAATCAACTAACTTGAATTTCTCCCGTTATAGATGTCTAGTTTAGACAACTATGGTCTTCCCAAATCTTTAGGAACAAGCTTCCTAATGAAGATGATATCCCAAATGGCAATCAAGGTGAAAGATCAATCCCTTTGTTGGGCATTTGTGGAACTAGAAATCATACTTCACTTCATCCACCTCCTCGAATAAATCTCCCTACCCCACAAGTTTTAAGACTTGATAAGTTCTAAGTCACTCAATCCCTATTGGCAAGCAAAGTCTATATATGCTTAGATTTTGGGGATTAAGCCACATATTGACAAGTCGGGAGAGTCGGGTGTCGAAGTCTCGAGGTAGCTGGCTGCTGACTTGGTTCTTCAGTCACTCCTTGATGACAGGTCGCGACAAGACCCTTAATGATCTTACATATTTGCTTGATGATGCTAAATCAGCAATGATTTGGAGCATTAGTAAAAGCAAATTGGATTGGAAGATCTACTTTCCAAACCTATTTGGACATTGAAAATGGTGACATTGGAGGTCCAGGAAAAACTTTCTCTTCCCAATGGAAAGGGATCGGCCATAGTCAACTCGGTTGACCAAATGGTAAAGAGAAAGGTTAAGTCTGTGATAGTTCCATGTACCGTTTCCAAAGAGTCCATAAGATTCTGTTGCCAAAGGAAAGACATTGGTTGCGAAGCTACTAAATTTACCTGAAACATCTTAAGGATGGTAAAGTCAATAGGTTTGACTCTACTTCATGTAAAGTCCATTGCCTAACTCTATTAAGTTTCTATTCTAAGATTCTTATTGCATAATGTGACAAGGTCACATGTTGATGTTTTAAGAATCAAAGAAAAGGTAAAGAAACTTAAAGGAACTATATGTTGATTCTGATAGCTTAGGAATAGATAACAACAAGTTTTCCATATGGATTGTAAGGATAAATTTTAGCGCAAAGTTTTTAAAATAAAAAGAAAAATGGTTTTGATTTTATTTATTTTAAGTATCCTTACAATGGCATTTGTGAAAAATTGTTGGTTATATGTTTCCATTGATAAGCAATATGGGTAAATGGATTTGATTCTTTCATTAGTGGAAGTGTCATAATTTACCAAATAAGGAAAGATTCTCATCACCCAAGTTTCAGTTGGATAGAAACTTGGAATCATGCAACTTATATTGTATGATCATGAGAATTTTTATATATTTGGGAAATTAAGACTGATTCCTTGTTCACATGTATATGTGAAACAAGTGAAGGACAAAGGGATCAGATACACTTGGGTGTGCGCTGATCAGGTCCACCACAAAGTTGATAAGATTATTCATTATGATTTACTAAAGTTTAGTAAATATGGTTATACTTACAAGTTTAAGTATAGTTCTGGATCATTGGAGAAGTTTCAATGATAGACATAATGAGTAAGAAGAATCAAATAAGGCAGAAAGATAAAGGTTTCTCTAATCTGAAGAGATGGGAGAGTACTTGAGTATCTTGCTTTATGATTATCTTAGTGATTATGAAACCATGCCACAATTGATCCTCTAAGTACAACTTAGTTCATTTTGTTTGGCTAAGGAGAGGAATCGTGAATTGTTGAAATGGTTAGATCAAAAGATAAATTATACTTCGTTCCAAAATTAAATCTTAGAGTCATACTCCAAGATTAAGCCTTGAGTGACATAATCTTAAGAAAGGTTTAAAACACTTGTTAAATGTAGAGTAAAATGTGTTCTTACTCTTGTACATTTGAAATTGGTAAGTTGTGATGTTTTGAATAAAACAAAGACCAACTAAGACCAATTGTGAAACGTGTTTAACTTGATAAGAATCTGCACTAACTCTTGAATATTCGTTTTTTGTCAAGGAATGGTTCTTGACAAAGAGAATCTTATATGTCAAGAGGTGAGTGGGAGTCTTAAAAGGATCTTAAGATAGATTCAAGAACTAATCAAGAGTTTTGTTAATCACTAGACCACGCCTTGAGGTTTGTAACCTATCGTGTTGACATATTGTGTGCCCATTCCAGTTAAAAGTTGGTTTTGCATTGGAGTTTTGAGACTTCTCAACTAGTTGCATAACAACTTGGAAACAATGGCAGGCCCTTGAGCTGCCAGATGGCAAGAAATTAGATTGAGTTCAGTCCATATGAATTTGGATTTGTCATTAACCTTGTCGTGTGATTATGGTTATGTCAAATTCACATGGATAGGAACACATACACCATCAAAATCTAAGTTTCATAAGGTTTCTCTCCTATTCATGAAAATGATAGTGAGGAAACTCTTTCACTAAGTAGATTTAAGTGGATAGCATGTGTGAAGTTTGCATTCTCATGTCGTTAGTGGAGCGTGCGTGGTTAACAGGCACACTAACTAATGAGAATGGCAAAGTTTTAGACTCACATGTGAGCTATCTAAGGAAAGGTTTAGACTCCAGGTGTATGATTTGATAAAGTCTTATCAAGGCAATCTAGTATCAGAAATCTGACTGATTTCTAGGTACATGTCAAAGCTAGTGGGAGCATAAAGTGTTATGCTAGTTAGATAATAATCATTATGCTAGTGGGAGCATGATGATTATGTTGCAAGTTAGCAATGTTAATTATAGAAAACAAAAGTTTCAACTCACTTTGAAAAAGTTGTTTTACTATAATTAAGGGAGAGAAATTTATACTTCATTCCAATTCTACAAGCTTAGATTGGGATTTTAATCAACTTTAGTCAAGAATATATATATATATATATATATATATATATATATATATATATATATATATATATATGAATGTTATGTTGGAATGGTTCAACATAAGGAATTTCTATATATGTTGCTTTCTCAAAATTCGATTATGATTACGGCATCCCTCTTCATAGTTCGAATTATGAGAACATGGCAAATAAAAATATTATAGCATGAATCGTATCCCATATGCTTCGGATATAGGATCGGTTGCATGTGTTATAATATTCATCCATTCTAAATTTTCCTAATGCTCAGGGCGTTAAGAAGGGAAAATGGATTAGAACTGGATATGACTAAGATGATTAAGCAATTGTCGAGAACAATTTGGGGTTTTACGAAGTTTGGTTACTCATGGACAATTGGAAGTATAGAGTAAGGATCATATTGACATATTTTGGAAAAGAGGCAACTCTTGTTCAAAAGTGATGGTCAAGATGGGAATATGGAATTGTTTCCATAGGTGGAGGTTATTCTTTGAATCTGTGTAAGATTAAAGAACTTAATGCAAAGAAGGATGTTCAAAGGAATGTACTTTGAATTTGAGACTTCATATCCATGGGATTGTTTTCCATTGGAATACTTTGTAATGTTTGTTGTCAAGTCTTTGTGACTTGTGTGAATATCATTACAAGAGGATCATTGCATAGATTACGGTAAATGACAAAGAACTTGGTATTCTTACATTTACAATAAGGATTGGGATTGTGAAATGAGAATCATTGAAGTCATGTTCAATTGATATACATTTCACAAAGAGATGACCATATGTAAACATAGTGTGCATACTTGGAGTATGGCATAGTTATTGTTTAGAGAAACATAGTATGCATGCTTGGAGCATGGCATCACTACTGTTTAAATTCAAGTATTAAGTTGATTAATCGAAACATGAATAATGAGTGATCAATATGGTGCTTAGATAAAAGGTGTTTTATTTACGCTCAAAGTGTTGAGGCCATATAGGACTAGTATTATTTTGTGTTTCACTTTGCATGTTTTGACTTCCAGAATAACTAGGTCATTCTCCCGAATGAACAAGTTATTCAAACCATCCACAGTCGGTCATATGTTGGAAGTAGATATGAATCAAGACTGTCGTGAATTTGGCTTGTATAATTTGTCTAAAGTGCTTTAGACAATGCAATAGTTGCTACAACATTCATGAGTACTCATAAGGGCTGAGTATTGGATTCAACCCACGCTCATTTGGATTCACTTCATGGATTTTATCATGAGTGAATCATAAGACGATAATATCTTATATTCTTCAAACCTAGAGATATGAGTTGTTGACTATGAGTTGGTTATACATTGATTGCACGTAAACGCATTGGTAACTCGATGTTATAAAACGTGCCTTTGTGTATGATTCAACAAATAGTTAGTACAAGCATATGAGTCGAAGTTTATCCATTCCTTTTACCTTTGGGATAAAAGCGATATCCGTGGGCCCCTCAATGATTTAGTGATGACAAAAGTAAGTGCTCGGTCGGGCCAGGACTGATTTGATTTGTTCAATTAGTCAGTCGTCATAAATCAGAAATCGGGAAACAACAAATGGACAGAGAGAATGATTATAATCCATGTCTCAGTCCATATGATATCTAGAATGGAGGAATATATGATCACTTATCTAATGGACAAGTCATTGACAAAGGTCAGAGTTCATCTACAAGGTCAGAGTTCAACAGAAGCTTTTGAGAGCTATGATTGCTAGTCGGGTTTTGAAGTCATACTTGCAATAATAGTTTTAGACTTATCCAAGTGGGAGACGTTTGGATTAATGTCTAAGTCCATAACTATAATTGGTAAGACTTGACCCGACCCGGCATGGTCCATTTGGGTTGCATGGCATCATGCACTTGGATAGACTAAAATGAGAGAAATAACACTTAAGGTTTATTAATATATTATAAGTTCTAATATATTAATAAGGTTATTTAATTAGTATTTATCAAGAATTAATTTGGAATTAATTAAGTGATCAAAAGGAGACTAATTAAATATATGGGTTGATTGTGTAAATCATTCATTCTTATATATGTGGGCTTATGATCCAAGATTCCTTATGTTGGACTAAGTCCATGGGGTGACCCATGGATACTCCATGGAGGTTAAAATCCATGGAGCATAAGGAATGGGTAAAGTCATGAGTTACATGGTGTAACCCTAATAGCCACCATATAAAAGAATCCCATGGCTCAAGAAATCGGACACTATGTGTGTGTGTGAGGGAAAAACGATTTCATGGAGTGTTGAAGTTTCTCTCAATTTATTCCAAGTGTATTTGGTGTTGTGTGAACCATTTGAGGTGTCACACTTGGGGCACTTGGCACTCAAGCTTCATGAAGACTTTCTATATGAAAGAGGTATGTATTCTATCTTGTTACACTCATTGTTTTGTATGCTAGATTAGGATAATACCTTGGAAGTTCTTATTTGCATGTATAATAGAGAAAACATAGATCCAAGGTATTTAGGGTTGCATGTACACTTAGGAGTGTTAGAATGCTCAAAACCCAACAAGAATGAGACAATTGATTGAATCAAAAGGAATTTTACATCAAACATCTTGTGTTCATACTCCACAACAGAATGGAGTTGTGGAGAGGAAACACAAACATATTTTAAATGTTGCTAGGTCTTTAATGTTTCAATCTAGTATACAAATCAAGTACTGGGGAGATGCAATTTTAACTTCAGTTTTCCTGATTAATAGAACACCTACTTTTGTCTTAAATGGTTCTTCTCCCTATGAACTTGTTTATAATAGTGCACCTGTTTTTGATAAACTTAGAGTGTTTGGATGTTTGTGTTTTGCCACTAAGTTGAATAATTCTGATAAATTTTCTGAAAGAGCTGATAAATGCATTTTTCTTGGTTATTCTTCTGATAAAAAGGGTTATAAAGTTCTTAGTCTTGATTCCAATTTTTTTTTGTTTCCAGAGATGTAAAATTTTATGAGTCAATGTTTCCTTTCAAGCTTAAATCTTCATCTTTGACTGATAAATCAGTTGTCACTGTGAATTCAAATGACCTGTTTTCCTATGATGAGTCATTAGATTCTAGTTTTATTCTAGATAACACTAGGATAGATAACTTGAGAAGTGACCATCATGTGGATGGTGCTAATGCAGACCATGAACTGGATGAGACTTGTCCCTCTAATGTCAGCAATCGGACTGGTGAGGTATATGTTCCTTCTTCTGATGAGATGTTTCCAAATTCTTCTATGTTGACTGAGGAAAATGATTCAATTAATTCTAATCCTTCTGATAGTTTGTCAACTATGGTCACTAGATCTGGACGTAATGTTCACATGCCAGTTAGATTTAGTGATTATGTTGTAGAGGGTAAGCATAAATATGGAATCGAAAGGACTGTAAACTATTCAACTCTTAATAATGAAAATTTTTGTTTTATTTCTAGTCTTAATAAAACTGTTAAACCAAAAACCTATAGTGAAGCAGCTTTAGATCCAAATTGGATCAAAGCCATGAATGAGGAAATGGAATCCCTCTATAGAAACAATGCCTGGGAATTCACTAACCTTCCAACATGAAGAAAAGCTATAGGATGTCGTTGGATTTATAAAATCAAATATAAATCCAATGGTGATATAGAAAGATATAAAGTCAGGCTTGTGGCTAAAGGCTATAATCAAAGGGAAGGTATAGATTATGAGGATACTTTTTCTCCTATGGCCAAAATAGTAACAGTTTGTGTGGTTATTTCATTAGTTGTGTATAATTCTTGGCCCCTTTATCAACTAGATATTAACAATGTTTTTTATATGGAAATTTGTCTGAATGTGTATATATGAGTCAATCTGAAGGATATCATTCAAAGGATGATATTGAGTTTGTAGGTTATTAAAGTCTCTTAATGGTCTTAAACAGGCCCAAGAAAGTGGAATGAGAAGTTGTGCTCTTCTCTTTCCAGTTTTGGTTTTAAACAAAGTATAAATGATTATTCCTTATTTGTTAGATATTTTCAAAATACTTTTGTTGTGCTTCTTGTCTATGTGGATGATATTATTTTAACTGGTAATAATGAGGGTGAATTAAATAATGTTAAAATTTTCCTTAAATTCCAGTTCTTAATCAAAGACTTAGGTGATCTGAAATATTTCTTGGGTATTGAAGTGTTAAGAATCGACAGTGGCATTTGTCTTAATCAAAGGAAGTATTTCATGGATTATTTAGTTAATATAATTGAATATCAAAAACTTATTGGTAAATTGATTTATCTAACTGTCACTCGACCTGATATTGCTTATGTTGTTCAGTTGTTAAGTCAATACATGCATAATCCATATAAATCACATGTTAATATTGCTTTCAGATTATTGAGGTATTTGAAAAATAGTCTAGGTATGGGTATACATTTGACTAAGTCTAGTTCTTTAGATTTGGTTGGGTTTGTTGATGCAGACTGGGCTAAATGTTTGTTTAGTCGAAGGTCTATAATAGGATATCTTGTTTACTTGGGAGTATCACTTGTTTCTTGGAAGAGCAAGAAATAGAGTAATGTTTCTCGCTCCTCCACTGAATCTGAATACATGGCATTAGGCAGCATAACGTGTGAATGAATATGGATTTTAAAATTGCTTCATGATTTAGGTATAAAACCTAATTTGCATGTGGATATTTTTTGTAATAATGAATCTACAATTAAATTGGCTTTAAATCTTGTATTTCATGAAAAAAAAAACATTTTGAAGTTGACCTTCATTGTGTTAGGGAAAAAATTGAGAATGGAGTTTTAAAAGTAAAGAAAATTATGTCTTCAAATCAAAATGCATAAATACTTACTAAATCTCTTGGAAGTGTTCATCATGAATATATTGTGAATCGTGTTAATATGATTGATGTTTTTAAGAAAAATTGATTAATTGTGTGTTCTCTCAAATTAATGTTTAGTTTGAGGGGGCATGTTGAAAATAGTATTAATAATTGTTTCCAAACTTAGACATTAATTTATTGATTATTGGGTAAAAAGTGTACTATTGTATATTTGTGGGGGTGTATTGTGAATTGTATGTGCAGGTGACAGTTTGTGACATCCCCAATTTCACGACCAGAAAAGACCGATTTGTTTTAAAAATCAGAGTAATCTTTCAAAGAAAACGGTTGCGGAATTTGTTCCCAAAACAAAATATGATAAGAATTTATCAAAGCATTTCTTAAAGAAATGTATTTTCATTATATAACAAAATCTCAGGATGTCATGTTCCGATACAGACACATAAACATAAACAGAACATACATTCATTTACACTAATGATTTACATCTCCTTTAATCTCTCAGTGAAATATGTCTTCGTATCGATACCTGTGATACAAAGAAAACTGAGTGGGTCAGGCTTGGGAGCGTGGTGAGCATATAGGGTTTTCAACCCACAATAATATAATTATTATATTCACTTATCAAACAATCAATCCAATTACCCACCCCTATTATCTTCTTTATTTCTTAAGGTTTTACCCTAAGAATCAACTATCCTTCCTTCTATCATTCCTAAGGATTGAGCTAAGGAATTGGCACAATGCCTATTGCTACATGAGGCGCGTCTGCCACGTTTATGTCATTTTGTTTTAGGCGCATCTGCCGACATTATCCTTTAAGCGCATCTGCCAGGATGTTACGACATTCTCTACTTGGCGCATCTGCCGACATTATCCTATAAGCGCATCTGTCAGGATTATCTTATAAGCGCATCTGCTAGTATTATGACATTCAATATATAAACACATAGCACGTATTTCATAGCAAATACTTCATATTTATGTGTTAGAAGAAAGTGACCACACACTCACACAAAACATATATCTAATACATTCGAACAATACTTGTATTATACTCGTGTTTATGAAAGGGACTATACACTCACTTGATCAGAAGATGATCGGACAACACTACGGCTCTTCAAATAGTATTCTTCGGTGAAACCGGAATAACTCCAAACACCTGGTTTCTCGCAGGCAGAGCTTCGGCTCAAAAACTCTTTTCTCCTCGGGATCTTCGGGGCTTCGGGACTCGCTTCGGGTCTATGGATGATACCGGAGCTTCGGGGGTACTTCTTTGCACGTAAATTGAGGTAATATGGGTGAGAGAAGAGTGAATTTGCAACCATGGCCGGCTGCCCCTTCAATTCTATTTATAGGGCCATTTTCTGTACTCACGTCGTGAGTTGTAAGTGCTCATGTCGTGAGCACAGTAGGTCACTGCATTCTTCATTCGTCCACTTGCTCTGGAGGCACCCAAAAGGCATCAGAAGTTAGTTCACGTCGTGAACCCTGACAGTTACGGGGTTTCGCGCCCCGAACTTCAGAAATTCATAATTTTCGCATACGAACTCCGTTTTCGATGTTATTTATATCCACGCGTAGGTGAGATTATGCTCTACAACTCTCGTTTAGACTCCGTCGGCTAACTTTGAATTCATTTTTAATATATTATTTTTAGTAGGCCGGGATAGGAAAACTTCGTTCGAAATTCATAACTCCTTCATCTGAACTCCGTTTTTGTCTGTCTTTTTATTGTTACGCTACTATTAACGAGACCTTCGATTCTCGTTTAGGTTTTTTTGGCTAAAAATCATTCGATCTCAAATCGAGTATTCGGGCTGCATACTGCTAAGCTGAAACTTAGAAAAATCATAACTTCCTCATACGAAGTCAGATTTGGGCGTTCTTTTTATGCACGCTCTCGGTTTAACGTATTCTATGACTTTCATTTAGATCGCTAAGGCCAAATATCGCTCCAACGTAAATTCACTATTTACGTTGCGTTGTGTTGTGCCGGTTCTGTCGCGAAACTTCGACAGGTCATAACTTCTTCGTTATAACTCGGATTTCAGTGTTCTTTATATGTACGGAATCCTTGTAACATATACTACAACTTAGTTAAGATTACTTCTTCAAAATAATTTTCCATCAAAAAGTCATTTTTGACACTAATTGTGTCTAAATTGACTAGCCATGATCTATGGGCGTTACACAAGTATACACGCGGGTTGATGGGTCATACCCGATGTTAAGAGACCCGATGTATATAATGTGTTAGCTGGATTCATTTGATACATTAGTCGAGATATTTTCATATGTATCATCAGTTCTCTCTCATCTTCAGATTATGGTTTCAGTTTAGGGTTTGTTCATATATCATGTTCATGTTTGAAATATGAGTGTGAGCGATTTTGTAGTGAATTTTGAGTTGTACTCCCTCCGTCCCATTTTTATTGGCCACATTACTATTTTAAGTTGTCCCAAATTAATTGTCATTGTTAAAAATAAATGTGTATTTTTACTATATTACCATTCATTTAAGTTATCTATAATGCATTTAAATTTGGGATTTACGAGGAAAAAGAAAACTGTGCTTTCTTGCTTTTTCACAAGTTGCTTTACGTAAACAAAAAAGAACAATAAAGTGACAGTAAACTTCCAAACACAAAAGTCTTTTTTTTCATTAAAATCAAAACACCATGAACTGTTTCTTTCAAAACAAATTGATATGCAAATTTTTTAATTGTTCAAATACATTACAGCATCGTCTATTAAAGTTTGATCACACTCAATTTGGAGTGGTAAGTTACCTTGTCGATCTAACCTAGACTTACCAATATGCGGTATATGATAATTGTTGCCACCTTGAACCTTTATGATTTTTTTCATACATGTTTGTAGTGTTAAAAAAAACATTGTTAAGTTGTTGTGATTGCATTCTTTCAAAAGATGTTTGAACCACATTAACCAATTCATTGGTTGTACTCAAAGCCTCTTGTTCTTGAAGTGATTGTATTACTCGAAAAAATCCAAGGTCTAAAACATTCAAATCCGGGCTATTGGGGGGTTGAAAACAAAGTCGAATATCAAACCCATCTCGCGATGCCGCTTCAAGAAACTCGCTATCATCAACATCAATATGGGGCTTTGCGTTATCTTGTTGAATAAATATAGGACCGGTATGACCTCGCGGCCATTTAGCTCTAATATCCGGTAGAACTTTTTCTATCAAGCATGACCTTGTTACCTCTTTGTTCACCGATAAAATAGGCTTCGTCTCCATTGTTCCCGCAACACGGTTTTTGCTTGAACGTTTAGCAGGTTCTAATGTTGTAAATGGGTAGATACCAAATTTTTCCGAAAAAACTTCGTTGCCCGATGAATCATATCTCGGTCTTGCTACCGCCGCTAGAAACATGATCTTTGTAATAAACTTTTTGCTTTTACATGTTCTTAACGGTTCATCCTCACCGGGGACAAGATAATAACGTTTTGATGGTTTTGACATATAAAACCATTTTTCATCAATATGGACAACATTAAACATATCATGGAATGTAGGAATTGGACTAAATAATGATGACAATGTAATCTTTGATAAACAATATTCTAACATTGCTCTTCTATTCTCATGAGTTAGAGTTGGCTTGATGGCATTTGTATGTGTTCGAAGCACACCTTCTTTAATTCTTCTATGCAATGTTGATTTTGAAACATTTAGAGATTTTGCAAGAGAGCGTATATTGGATCGACGACGTAATGGAATTTCCGAAACTTGATTCAAATTTATTTGTACCCTTTTCCGCCCAACAACCATTGGCATATTTGAAGAGAAATCAACCGGTAATCCATGGTCAACTTGATTTTTACCTTGATGCCAAATGCGACTAACGGTTCGCTTAGAAACCGAGAATAATGAAGCTACTTCACTTGTGGAACCCTTTTTTAATCTTCCATCGAAACTTTCTTGCAATAAGGATTGAAATATAGCTTGACGTTGTGCAATGGTAGTGTTTTTTTTAATAGGTGGATTTGTGGAAAGCTCCATATGATAACTGAAGTGTTGATAAGAATAAATTTGAAGTTGGAATACATTATTATGAACTGGTTGATGCATATAAATATAAAGGTGGTAAAAATATTGGCTCCATAAAATTATCTTTAAGTGCTTCCGGCAAAAAATTATGGCGGCATAATTGCCTCCAATTGTTTATCATAAGAAAAAGAAAGTAAAAGCTGGAGTAAAATTTTAAAATTATGGCGGCTTAATTGTCTCCAATTTTTACCGTAAGAAAATGAAAATTTAAAATAAAAAGTAAAATTTTGGCGGTATATTTTTGCGTAAAAAATGGAATTTTAAAAGTTGGAGTAAAAAATCCAGAATTTTAAAAGACAAAATAAGATAAGTTTATAAAAGGGTAAAAATGTCATTTTACTGAATAAAGTAATCAATAATTAATGTTTTTTTAAACTTTGTGTTTTTTGTTTGTGGACAATAAAAATGGAACGGAGGGAGTAATATGTTGATGTAAACCATCTGTTTCATAGTGAATGAAATGATGATGTTGGGAAGATTTTGTATTGATTACGTTTCTTTAGAAAGAGAATGTCCATGTACATAAGAAAATTACGAATGAAATCACGTAAGCCACCTGTGAAATCTGCAAAACCCAAAATTGAAGATGGAGAGATCTCCAAAATACATGCAATGATGACTATCAGAAACAAATCCAATGAGAAATTGGAACTTGGATGATAAACATAAAGAAATTCTATGGAGAAATCCTATAATGATGAACTATAACAAATAACCCAATTGAAAAAACATACAATCATGAAATCGGAATCATACCTCAATATGACAGGTGTAGGTAGTTGTAGAGGCCAGTGGTGGTGAAGGGTCAACGATGGTGAAGGCTATGAAGACTTCAACCAGAAAAAATACCCCAAAATCAGAGGTGAAAGCTACAATCGGACAAAAAAAAACTCAAAACCAAAATAAAAACCTTGACCAATCACAAAATTAGGAAGAATAGAATGACCAAGAAGCATACCTACTAGTTGTCGACGAAGGGGAGTGACCGGAAGAGGTTTGGTTGTCGACAGAAAGAGAGAAACAAGGCAAAATGAACGTAGTCGTCGACGTCTCTAGTCTTAGATGGGGCTAAACCCTATGCAGACGACATATTGTTGGTATAAGGTACCAAAGACCACGTCGTTTTGTTTAATTGCTGAAATAAAAAAAAAAAAAAAAAAAAAAAAAAACGGAGGCTTTTGCCGACAAGTCGTCGTCATAGCATTTTCACGCGGATTGCCAGCATGGCATAGTGACACCATAGAATAAAAATAAATGTAAATTACATTTGTCGTGACATATACCGACATTGAATTTCAAAAGACCACGTAAAAAATTTTGTCGGCATAGAATTTCAAAAGACCGACGTAGAATTTCAAAATAAATGTAAATTACATTTGTCGTCGGCATAGAATTTCAAAAGACAGCGTAAAAATTTCCATTTCCCGCCGAAGCTGTTCAGACGACATGTTGTCTGCATAACGTTTCCGGTCAAACTGAATTGGTCAAAATTGGCAAAAGTTATGCCGACAACATGTCATTAGTATAGCCTTGCTTTTAGCGTCAACATCTGTCGTGTATGGACAGGTGTCATCCCCATAGATAATTATTCTTCTAGTGAGAAAACAAATATAAAAATGTTAATGGGCTGTAGTGTCATTTTTACTTTTTCTTATATTGTTGTAGAGACCCAATACCCACATTTATGTAGATTCGCTTCTGATTATCTATCGATTAACTCAAACCTAATTTCGACTATCATCAAGCTAGCCTGCAACAGGTTTTCTTCTTTTATTCGTTTATGTCATCTTGAGAATTCTTATATGAATGTGTCTTTCCTAATCCCTACGTGCTTGCGATTCAACGCAAATTTCTGTCGATCAAATCATATTTTACAGTTTGAAGTTTCTTTTTGTTTTTAGCCCTATAATAAGTTTTCAATATGAACGATGGTGTTAGTTCTTGTAGCTAACTGTATAGATTGTAGATGTTACATAACTGCTAGTTTACTACACATCTACATCTATGGTGTAAGATGATGAACAATTTGTGCCTCATGCATGAAGATGTGTCCGGATGCATCATTTTTAGTGGTAAATCTTACTTTTTAATCCATTTGAGAAGAGATATATAGACTCTACGTAGGCTAAACTAAAACAAATAGCTATGCATCTTTTTTCTGTTCTTTGGAAACTTATTCCCTGTTGGTGTCAGAATGCTATATATTACGTTATAGACTAGTTTGTATTGGTACATTTGCGTAGCTAAAACCCTTGACTCGTTAGTTTCTTCCTCATATTTCTGATTACAAGAAAAGGTAATATACAGTTTTGAAACAGAAGTCAGGTGGAAATGTCAAGGCGCAAGTCCCGGAAAAAATTTGCACATAAACGGAGGGCAAGAAAGAGTAAGATAGTGAAGGTTGACCCGTTTATCTTTCTTCCAGATGACATCCTTATAGAAATCCTTAAAAGGCTTCCTGATGCTGTCCTCCGTTATAAGGCAAAGTATGTATGTAGCCGTTGGTTCAATATAATCACAAACAGCATCTTGCTAGACCATGCTTCATATATCCTCCAGAATATGGAAACCTTCAGAACATGTCTTGTGGATATAAGGGAAGAAGGAGAAAGGCTACAAGTGAAAGAGCAGGATCTTGACATACCTCACATAGGCATGATAAGGTCTTGGTGTAACGAGTTTCTTCTGATATCCGTTTCCTACACAGACACTTTGTATGTTTATAATCTAATTACCAAGGAAGGATCATATCTACCCCAGCATAATGCACCTTGTGGTAGATATTGTATTGGCAACTGTGGAGTGGCACTTTCTGGGTTCAAGGGAATATACAAGGTCGTTCATTTGTATAGTGGCCCACCAATCAAATGCCATATTCTTAATCTTGGAAGAGGAGATAATCTGATGAGTTGTGTTTCTTCAAAGTGGAAACACGTGAAAGGTTCTTTTACCAAGGACGTGAAGAACAGGCTACATTCTTGGTGTGAACCGGTCTTAGTTCGTCAAGGTAGGTACATCCACTGGGAAACCTTTAATGACTCCAACGACCTGCTGGTTTCAATGGATACTGAAACAGAAGAAATTTTCCAGAAAAGACTACCGACATCAATTGAGGAGAGATACCACGGGAATTCTCTTTTTGTGATTGGTGGTTTCCTCGCCGTTTTTGATAGAGTTTATGATCAGGGCAATGTATGGATTCTTAAAGATTTTCGTAGGAAAAGGTGGAAAAAGTTGCAGTTGATAACTGGGCACTATACAAGATACCTTGATACTTATCGCATCTGTGGTGGGATAAGTAAGCGATATATCATTCTGAGATCCACAACAGCTGCTAAGGGTATACGTATGTGTAGTTATGATGTGAAAAATGGAGTCTTCAAAGAGTTGGACATCAGCATTGGATCTGATCATGACCATTTCGTGGTTCATTCATCAGCACCAATTAAGATTTAAATAATGCATATATGCAGAAACCACAATATTCACAACATAAAACAAGAGAATGGGTATTGTTGATTTTGTTGGATAATGGACGACTGAATGATGTTAGAAGTAAAGGTGCTTAATTATAATTGTAGTACTCTGGTAGTGTTCTTTCTTTAATCGTTCTTCTTGTTTTACATATGTGGAGAACATCCATTAATTTTAAGGGTTTTTTTTTTTGTCATATACTTGCCATTGTAGTACTCTTGCTTAGAGATTGTGTAGAAAAGAAATCAACTTAACTATCTGTAAAACCTAATTAACGCTAGGGGGTGGTGTTGGCATGTGCCTCCTTGCAGTCTTAAAATCCTTTTCAAAATTACTTATATGTTTTTATTTTCTGCTAATTTGGTTGTGGATTTGTTGCCAGTCAAAATTGAAATGACTATTTTAATGCCTTTATTTCTCTTTTATAATTTTTAAACATTTTTTAATAGATAAATAATTAAAATAACTAAATAAATTTATAATAAGAATTAAAAGATGTAAAATGGTAAATCATATTATTAATTGTGGAAGTTTAGATGTACCCAAATTAAAGAAAGGACCATATATATAATAATTAAATAATTAAAATAACTAGAAAGGACCATATTCATAAGTTTAGATGTACCCAAACCATATTGGCCATTTTATGCCTATACTTGGATTTTGTTATAGTTTGGGTATTCATCTAACAGGAAATGTATATAATTTTTGCTTTCTTCCTAAAAGCTAGCATTTTTTACTTAACAAAGTTAATTAATTCTATAAAGGCCTCTGTTTTTAATCATGTTTTTATTTGATAAGAAACACGTCTATTATTTGATATATGTGATAAGTTTTGATGCAGGCAGATAGGATCAACTTTATTCCGTCTGATAGAATTTAACGATTCCAATGAATTCGATTAAGTCGAACCTTACAACCAAACGTATAACAAAAATGATTTTTTTTTAATTACGATTCGTATAAGGCCACTCAAACGCCTTCCATTTTTTGAAAACATTTTATTGAGTCAACTTGTTCACCTTTTAGTGGTTTTTCCATCGAGAACATAATATTTGAAGTCTATAAATTTTGTTAACGGGTCTCTTGTCATCAAAACAATTTTAATAATTCTTTTGAAAATTTTGTTTTCTGAGGTGGTGGCAAAAGAGAATGTCATGAAAATTTTAAAGTGTTGTGAAATACTACAATCTTTGATGATTAATAGCAACCAAACTTAAAATATGCTGGATCAAGGTGTCTAACAAATTTAAATCCAAGAGTAAGACAACCACAAACACAAAGGGGGAGTAATATATTATTAAGGGATCTTAATCAGCATCCATTTCTTCCAATGCTGCTTTAGCTGCTGCTTTTGCCTCCTCCAAAAGTGCTTCGGGTACCTACACATGACATTCATCATTATAGCAACGTAACACACACACACACACACATATTTGATTTAATAATAAAAATAAAAAATAAAAAGAGTTGGTTTGGTTTGGTTACCTTCTGGTGCTGGCGGTTTGATTCATCACAGACCCAACTCATCTCCAATTCAAAGGTCTTGTCCTTTGCCTCATCATGTACTCCATAGATTCTGCATAAATCCATTAAGTCAAAAAGAAATGAGGGGAAAAAAACAAAACAGGTTTTATAACTAAGAAAAAAGACTCACATTTTTGCTACTTCAATAACCCCTTGACGACAGGTCATCTCAGAAAGCTTCAACTTTTCAATCTCCCTGTAGTTAAACAATTGCACCCAATATTAGCATATAAAAAATTACACACATATTTAACCATGCAATAGAACACAATTATGAACCATAGTTAATAAATTTGCTCCGTTTGCACAACTTGATTAGCAATTTAACTCAAGCCCATGGTAAATTGAGTTTTACCATGTTAAACACATGCAAAGTTTTAAGCAATGAGAACTTAAGATCAATAAACATGAGTTCACTTACGTTTTAGCAGCCTGCCTTCCCTTCCCAATTGCAGCTCCAAAATATCTCTAAAAGAAATAGCATTAGAATTTAGGGTTAATGTTGTTAATGGGTAGCAAACCATTTGTATTTTATTTCACAAAACACCATTGTTTTAAAAAGATTACTATCATTGCGTAGTCACAAAATACCATTATTTTAATATATTGTTTTGGCATCATCATCACTATTTCTAAAAATAGAATGGTAACTTACATAGGAAACACCGGAAGGTTCAACCATATATAACTGTGGGCCATCACGGTCATAACCTCCAAGAATCACCCCAGATCCAAAAGGTCTGTAGCACAAATACTGCTCTTAGTATATAATAATATAAAGATAAAGATGTAGGTGTTTTCAAATTTGGAAGTGATACAATATTTATGTTCTACAAACCTGAGCCACCAATAAAGTGTGCATAGATGCACATAGCTAGCAACACGCTCAGCAAGTTCTTTAACTGGAATTGGTTCGCCATAAGTACTGCAAAATGCACAAAACTTTGATATTGTAAGTCATGATGTTTTTTATCTGAAAAATAAATGTGTATTTGCTTCTAAGAGGCTAGAATTATTACAAGAATAAATTCAAAGTGTAATGTATGACTGCCCTTATGAAGATAGTTTATGACATGTAGCTATTAATATAGAGGCTGGAGATCATTGCTGATTGTTTAGTTTAGTTTTAGGGAAGACAGTGGCCATAATTTGGAACAATAAAACCTTAAATATTCAGATAGGTCAAGCTAACAGAAAATGATTACACGATTTCTTGTAGATGTTCCTTAAAAAAGATTTGTTGTCTGCAATAGATGACTGTCATTGTCAAGAAGAACGGATGCTTCTATTCATACAAACTCCATATATACATGATCTCACTTTAGGCACCAAAGAGCTTAAAAGGCCAATAATGCTCAAGAACATATCTATTCCTATAAACTCATAACATTATGCAATATTTATTAAAAACCTAACTAATGGCATCTTGCTACCTTAAGGATGTGATAAAAAGGAAGGCATAAAAGTAAATAAAATGGAATGTGAGAAAACCTTTCATAGTTTTGGGCTTCAGATTTGGCTCTTGCAACAATCTGTCTCCCGTCTGCAGCTAATCCGGCTACACCCTGTACAGGGTAACACCAACGGAAGCATATATTCAGCAGATAATAAAGCACTCACAAAAGACTAGAGTGATGGATAACTTCTCAATACTTTTACTTGCTTATTATAAGGATTTCAATATCATAAATAAGATGGAATTGACCATGACTGAGCATTCAACGCCTTCAAATTGCATAATCAGTCATATCACAACAAAGTACACCCTTCAGATATAGCAACAAAAACAAATTTCCATTTACCATCCCAGAATGACGATGCACGGAGTGGATTCTACGATTAGATCCAGGCAACATCATCTTCGACGCAATCAGCTTCTCTACTCCCTGTATTTCAAAAATCATCCGCGGTCAATAAGCAGTAACAACCATACCTTCAAATTTCGAAGTTCACAATGAACAAAGAAAAATTACAATAACAATGCCATCTTTGCATTTGATGCCGACGACGGTGCCGCTGTTATCGACAGCTTTAGCAGCGTACTCGATCTGAAAAACCCTACCGTCCGGTGAGAAGGTTGTAACCGATAGATCGTAACCTGTTCCTATGCTACTCATCTTCTTCTAGGGCGAATTTGATACTACTGATTTTGTTTACTGGCTTCTCGTTTGATTGGGGTTTCGGAATAAGTGAAGAAAAAGGGCAAAGTTATAAGCGGGCTGGTTGTCTTTCGTCTCAAGAAAAGAAATGAGCAAGATGCGACAAAGTAGACCCTCAACAAGTGGTTAATTGTAGTTTCGCCCCCTCATATTTCTCAACAAAATTTCCCTAAAATACCATCAATGATAATTAGGAACGGCGACGGGACGGGTTCGGGGTGGCACAATGTTTTTCAAACCTGTCCCGATATCTTTTGGGTATCTTATCGGGGCGTTTCATCGGGTTTCAGGTTTTTTCGTCGACTTTCAGGTATCTTATCTGGTTTACTGTAACGAAATTGTATTCCGTTTTAGGGGACCCCATTGTCTTATAAAAATATATGTTCTAGCATCCCTTTAAATTAAAAATATGATGAATCACTTTAATAAAATAAATAGGATGTTATTTTAAAAATTATTTGATTTAAATTTAGTGTAATACGTCAAAACATAAAAAATGATCATTCATACCAAATTGTTAATAATTAAAAAGATTGTCCACAGTAAGTATTTTATCTTTGAATATGTGCAATTAACATCAAAAGGATTCTAACATATTATATATATATATATATATATATATATATATATATATATATATATAATCGGGGTGGGGCGGATCGGGTGAGGATAACCCACTTCCTGCCCCGAACCCGATATAAAACCCAATAACGACCCGTTCCCCAACCTGAAATGATTGGGTTTCGAGTTTCCCCTTTGGGTTCGGGCTTTTTTGTCATCCCTAGTGATAATGATAACGATGAAAAGGATATTAAGGGATCTAACCACAATTTAAGGCGTATTCGGAAAAAAATAATTAGAAAATTTTGTTTTTAGAAAAAAAAAATAATCATTTGGTTTGAAATAGCCATTTCAAATCAATAGAAAATATTTTTTCTGACAAAAAATACATTTTTGATTAACATTCCGAAATTTCAAACCAACATTGTGGATTCTAGACTGAAATTTCGGATTTCGAGAATAAGTTTGAAATCAAATGAATAAATTTGGAATTTCAAGAAAAAAAATCATATTTTACTTAAATCAGACATTTTATTAAAAATAATGGCATTAAGCACTTCAAGAAAGACATTTCAGACATAAAGTGGGGATATTTTCTTTCAAAAAAATGGAAAAAACAAAAAACATAACTCTTGAATCTGAAGATCAAATCTTGAATGGAGCATTATAGAATAAGTATTTATTTAAACAACTCCAAATAGATATTTTGGATATACGTAGAGAATTTTTCTTTGAACAAGGCATTCAAGATAAATTGTATTTTTCAAAAACTAGAAAAAAAATTGTTATTATATATATATTAAATTTTTCCTACCTTAGCTACAGTGAATGTGATGGTTTTTTGACAAATATCGTCCTTGGTTTATTCCAGATTGACAGGTCGGTCTATTTACTTTCCTTACTCTTATATTTTTGACATTCACTATATTTTCCGTTCCTTGAAACCACCGACCATGCACCGCACCGCCCCTATCATCCAATTTCGTTCCTCCACCGCCTCATGTATTACTCTTTTATTCCATTTTGTGGCAAATGGAGTCGGTTCCTTCATAGAACTCCCAACAGCAGATGTAGCGACGATTACTTCGTCAATTTTGCTTTGGTCTTTCTCTATTCGATCACGTCTTCAATTTCCAACAAACCACCGGTCAAAGGCCAGAAGATCCGTCTAATACACGAAGGGGTTTCTACTGATTTAAGCCCTAGATCGATTGAAGTGTTTTAGTAAGAAAAATACAATTTCTTTTATCTCTGTTCCGATCAACACTCGCCTACGACGTCACCGTTGACTACGTGCTCGAACGCTGTCTTCACCGATACATCGGTGACATGCACACCTTTTATCGACGACGCGTATAACAAAAACAATTTGTTTTGGTGTTTGATTTGGGCTTCCACGTTCTCTGGTCCAACATCTGTTATAAGGTTCTTACAAGTTCTATTCAAAATTTTCTCTTCATCGAGGTTCGTATACGACTATACTATGATTGTTTTGTTTTCTTTTGTGTTTTTTTTGTTAGCATCGATTTCTTACAGATAGTTACTAATCAATCTTCTTTTCTTTACTTCACCATATTCTGCAGTAATTAACCGTGCTTTCTTTAGTAATCAACCGAAATATGTAGTCCCCATTTCATTCTACACCAATCCGCCCTAATCTTTAATTCTTTCTTCATTTTGTTATTGTCTTTTCAGTTCTGCTGCTATCGTTGTTGCCCAAGAAAGCCCTAACATCAATTTCTTAGAGATGGTTAGTAATCAACACTTCTGCTGATTTCGTTATTTCTGCAAACACTGACTTCTTATGGTGTGTTGTTATTCTATATGAATAAGGTTTTTTTCTTCTTCATCCTTTTTGTCAATCGAAATATCAAATTTGACAGTTTTCTCAAATTTTAAAGAAAGGTTTCATGTTGCATTCCAACTGCTTGATAGAATGCTTGAACCAAGTTTATCAATTGTTTCTCTAATCCTTTCATTCAACTTCATTTTTTTTTTTTTTTAAAATGGGTTGACCTCAGATAGATGGAAGTGGTTAGTTAGTTCGTCTTCCTAAAATCATTTTTCTGAATTCTGTTCCACATTCCAATAGGGTTTTTTTTGTCATTTTAGGAAGTGATTAAGCTAATGGCTGTATTGAAACAGAAAGAAGCAAAGGAAGATGATCCAGCACCAAAAAACACGTGGGCTAAGTGGAGACTTGGAGCTGTTATCAGAGTTGTTGTTTTAACAGGTGAACTTTAATGGAGATTAATGTTGATATAGTTATAGTTGCTAAAATCATTAGGTTTACCACATATAACTTTTGCAAATCTTGAAATTTTGCTGTTTATCAATTCTTTTAATTTTTTTCCTTTTTACTTTTTGATATTTTGTTTTTACCGTTTAATATCTGTTCTATTCAAACCTTTCTTTTTCATGTTTATAAATATGGAGTCAAGAAATAGTTGATACTTTTTTGTTGGTATTATTAACAACGTGTATTTACCTTTAACACTTAATATACTGTAGCTTTCTCAATTGATTTGTTAAAGTTACTTCTTGAATGTTGGAGCTAATTGATGCATGCATTGGAAGAGTCAAACAGTCACCCTTTTCAGGTGAAATGTATGCTCACTTTGTACACTTCTTATTAGTAATTCACTGTCTTTTCTAGATCATTTAGTATATAGCAAATACAAATTTTGACTATTCTGCCCTTTTCATTTCATATTTGCGATTACAGGAGACTCTTCAAAGTCTACCTAAATGGGAAGAGAAGTAGATGTTCAAACAGTATGTTTCAAATGTATCAGAATCTCTGACCTAAATACCCTACAGATTCATGGTCACCCATAACACTACCACTTTTCCTCATAAAAAGTAACCTAGGAATTTAGATTGAAGTTTTGTCAAAAAGGGACATGTGTTTTATTTTACTGATGTTTAAAAAAAAAATTATGGATTAAAGAGTTCACATGTTATGTTTTTATAGGATAGGAGAATACGAAAGGTGATGAGGCAAAATCATAAAGCTAAAAAAGAAGCAGATTCTAAAGCTTGAAATACTACCTGCAAGCCGTCAAAAAGAAGCATAAATTTTTATTTCCTTTATAATTTTTTTAAGCGTATAATGTCTTATATGAATTTTTTACTACCTAATTGTTTTGTTGCTTTTCTTTTGCTGTAATAGGCCATAAAGACGATCATTTTGTGAAGAAACAATGGGTAAAAGTTGTCATCTTGGTGCTGTCATACTCGACCTTCTATTTGAGTTTAGTCTCCTGCTTCAATGTATTTCTGAGCAGGTATCGGTGAAATAAATATAAAATCAATATACCTTTAGATTCTAAACAATTATGCTTATGATTCTTAATTTGTATATCTACCGTTGTACTGTGTGCAGAGGACAATGATAACATATGGTGATGCAGATGATTTTTTAGGTTTTGGTCGAGACATTGGTATGTGTTCAAACAAGAAGATGAGTGTCAGGGTGTAATTTTATTTAGGATGGTGGGGTAGGTTTTTTTTTTTAATCTTCGACTATTAATTTAAAGGTGAATCGAATTATTTATTTTATATATTGTTAACTAATACGTACCCGGCAAAGCGGGGTTCCCCATCTAACCGTGGTCTTAACCGAACCCCGCGGAGCGGGGTTTCCCCACTAGTTTTCTTTAAAAATCTTATTTACTTAATTTATCATGATTCCATGTTACAAATCAATAACCAATTTTATAAACACCCTAGTTTAGTTAAAAACAACTTGTGCATACTTAAGCTTCAAGGTATGAAAGTTAGTACGGATGTTTTGAAATTTTTATAATGGGTTACAATCTTAGGTCACACAAATTCTTTATAAATAAATTTGTTTAATTCATTTGATTGACGGATGTAGTATAGAATAAGTGAGGTGCATGGACCTAGGGGTGTTGTTCGGTTATATTTTTCGGGTTTCGAGTATTGTTTGGTTATATTTTTTGTGTTAATCAGGTATTATTTGTCTGGGAATATAATCGATACCGGAACCGAATTACAATTCGGGTTTTTGGTTTTGGATTTTGGGTTTTCGGGTATTCGATTCGGATTTTTTGGGGTACATACTTGAATTTCTATTTAAAAATTTATAAATTGCATTTATTAGCTTAATTTTTTGTAAAATTACTTTTAAATGCCCACTTTAAACTAGGGATGAGATTTAAAACTAGTAAACCAAAATCGGTAGCCCCGGAATATGTAGAACTGTAACGTCCCAAAAATACCAATAAAAATTTTATTTTTAAACCATCAAATCCATACAACCATTTGTTCTAAAACCAATCAGAGTAAATGTAACACCCGTTTTCAGGTACTTTTCGTTCCAGACCTTTATGTTTTAAATTGTTGCAAATGAGGTCCTTACGTTGGAAGTACAAGGCTTTACGTTGGGCGTAAGCCAGCAGACTTATGGTAGGTCAAAAGTAGAGTAAGTTGGGCATATATGTGAGTACGTTGGGTGTACTCGTGCATTCTCTAAACCCTAATCTTTTGGTTGTGACCTTTATTTAAGCATCATAATCCAGCTTGGACCTTCTCATACCTAGCCTCCATCCCTATAAACCCTAAAGTCGAAACCATAGCCTTTGTTGTTGGATTAGTGTCTAAGTCCATAACTATTTTGGTATGTACTTGACCCGATGGTGCATGGTCCTTTTGGGTTGCCTTCACCAAAGCAACTTGATATGATGAATTATGGAGAGAAATGATTAAATATGATTTATTAATATGTTATGAGAATAATATATTAAAGGAGAAATCATATTTTTTAATTAATATTAGTCAATAATTAATAAGAATTAAGTTTGTGGCTAAAAGAGAATAATTAAACTTAAGGGACTTGAACTGTTAATTGTATAATAGTTGAATATTGAGCTAATGGACTCCATATTAAAGGGGTGGACGAATTCTGTGGGGAAACCCATTAGAAATCGTCCTAAGGCCTTTAAGGAAGGAGTTCATGGGTTGCTTAGGGCTTAAGCATCTAAATTAGGGTTTCCTTGTTAGATAACCCTAATAGCCTCACTATTTAAAGAGCCCTTATGCCTCAAAAACGTGAAGAACTTATTCCTTAGGGTTTCCACACGTTTTGGGCAGCCTCCTTCTCTTCTCTTCTTCATCCTCTTGCTCTTGGTGGTTGTGAACCATTAGAGGAGTGACATTTGTGACTCTAAGATTCTAAAGTCATTACAAGGAGGATTTGAGATTGTTATTGCTACATAACAATCAAGGTATGATCTAAACCCTAATTCATATGTTATATTGATTATCATATACTAGATCTAGGGTTTATAGTCTTGGATGAATTGCATGTACAATAGAGAAACCTATATCCAAGCATTAGGGTTTGTATGAGCACATAGGATGTTCTTATGGCTAAAACCCACCAGTGGTATCAGAGCCATGATTGGTTTCTATTGTGTTGATGCCTTGTATGTTTGTTTAAGTTGCAAAATTGAGTTTTGAGCTCCCTACCTGATGAACTCGGCGAGTACCACAGTGTACTCGGCGAGTACAGTGTGGTACTCGGCGAGTTCGAGCGTCAGATGGAGCTATTTTCGGGATTTCTTGTTGTTTTACTCGTGGATAATTGCCTTATCTGTTTTAGATCATTAAAATCCGATTTTATACATATTTATGAGTATATCCTTGATTAAACAAAAGATAATTACCAATTAATTAGATAATAACTTATAATAACTTCCTTATATGATAAAGTTTGATTATTTGTATTAATTGGGTAACTTACTTTGCAAGAAATTGAAATTATGTCAAATATAGATAATGATAAAATAAATTGTTTAATTAATATTATTTGATCCTTGTGTTATGAAAAGTTTCAATTTTTCCCCTTTAGGTTTTATAGTTTAAATTTGAACTCAAAAGTTTTGTTTTGAAATTTAAATAGTTGAAACCCTAATGTTTTGAAAAAGGTTTCAAAACTTGCCCTCAAGTTTTGGAATTTAAATTTTGATTAAAAAGTTTGATTTTGAAATATTTAAATTCTAAACTCTAATGTTTTGAAATGTTTCAAAACTTTCCCTCAAGTTTTGGAATTTAAAAGTTGATTAAAAGTTTAATTTAGGAATGTTAAATTCTAAAACCCTAGTATTGTTTTGAAAATTGTTCAGATCACACCCTTATGGTTTTATTAATTAATTAAGGTGTATAATTAAAAGAGGTTTAATAAATCCATAAAGTTTTGGTTTACAATTTAAATTGAATTAAAAGTATAATTGTTAAATTTGACCACCTAGTATTTTAAAAAGTGTAAAATACACCCTATACTATATATAACATTAAAAGTCTAACATTATATATATATATATATATATATATGAGTAAAAGTCAGTCTTACCGTTAGTAGGCCTCATTCACGAAGCTGGTCTGTAAGGGTGTTTAAGGAAATTGCCTATAAAATGGCGATTGAATGGGTATCCACTCTTACCCATCGCACTCTTGACTAGTGGAGGGTCGTTAGCCGAACGGGTAGGATAGGACGAAACCTTCCATTATAAGTATAATGAAGTACAAAAGTAACTAAATGTTTTACAAAATTCTCAATCTTAGTTACTTTAGGCAAAAGTGAATTGATGCAATTCCATGAAATTATACTTTGTGCCCTTGCGAAGACGTTAGTGGAGCGTGTGTGGTTAACCGACACACTAAATGGTTCTAAGCAAAGGTAGCAAAGGGTGACTCAATGTTTGTCATAGTTCGGTGGAGCGTGTGTGGTTTACCGGCACATCGAATAGGTGACTGTAACATGTGAGGGCACCATGTAGATTTGCATGGTCATTCACACCCGCTTTGTGATCCTCGGCATCCCAGTCACAAACTAGAGGGGCATATCAAGATTTAACATGTCATTGAAATGTTCAATGAATCTCAAAGGATCTAGGAGTTTTCATAGATTTAAAACTTAAATTTCTTTTTTGTTTTTTTAATGGTGGAAATTAGTGAATCGTCATTCACTTACCTTCAAATATTCTGCAACTAGATTACGGCATCCCTTTTCTAGGTTGTAGCGTATTGTGTTGGGTCCTAGCCTTAATATCTCATTTGGGCTATTTATTAAGGACTCAATCGATCAACTAACTTGAATTTGTTTTCTCCCGTTTTGTAGATGTCAAAGTACGACAACTATGGTCTTCCCAAATCCCGTGGAACAAGAATTCCACATGAAGATGATATTCCATGATTCGATCGAGGAACAAGAAATCATGTTTCACTTCCTCCACTTCCTCCCGTTATTCTCCCTAACCCACAAGATCGAAGAATTGAAAGGTTCAATGTCACTAAAGCCCTATTGGAAATGAAACATGAAGATGGTAAACCCGTGTGTGCCCACGTTCTAGGAATGAAATCACACATCAATAGGTTGATAATGTTGGGTGCGTCATTCCCGGATAAGTTGGCTGTGAACCGGGTTCTGCAGTCACTTCCCGAATCATATAATGAGTTTAAAAGAAAGTATTATATGATGGATCATGACGAAAACCTTATTGACCTAACTTACATGCTCATTGCTGCTGAATCAGAGATGATTTGGCAAAGCAATGGAGCATATTTGTTAGGAAAATCAACCAACCATGCTTCCGAGGACGTTCTAGGAGAACCGACCTGCGTTTGCTGCCAAGAGAAAGGGCGTTGGATACAAGTCTGCCCTAAGAGCCTGAAGAGTCCAGAAGATGGGAGAGTCAAAGAGTATGGTTGTGCTTCAGGTAAAATCCACTATCTAACTCCATTAAGTTCCTATTCCTTGATTCTTATTACATAATGTGATAAGATTACATTTGAATGTTTTGCAGGATCAGTGAAAAGAGAGGAAGCTTGATGAAAGAGAAAGATGAATCTAATCATGAAGAAATGGATCTCGATCACATGGACTCAAAGATTAGATTTGATCTTAGAAAGTTATGATAGAGTTGTTAGGAATATTTGATTCCATAGTTTTTCAGTTGATTTTGCATTGTAAGGACAAATGTTTTCCGCTGCTTTTATGAACAAAATAAAGTTTGTTTGACGTATTTATTTATTTATTTCCTTGTAATGAAATCGTTATGAAAAAAAATTGATGTCTGCATATTTCTACAACAAATGGATGTGATTCTTAATTATGTTATTTATGGAAAGGTCAAGAATTTACCAAATAGGGAGAGTTTCTCATCATCCAAGTTTCAAGTGGACAGAAACTTGGAATCATGCAACAAGTATTGTATGATGAATGAAAAACTTTCACATTTTGGAAAATTAGACTAATTTATTGACAAAGTGTCAAGTGAAGGACTAGGAGATCGAGTACACAAGGTTGTGTGTTGATCAAGTCCACCACAAGAGTAACAAAGATATTCGTCATGATTTACTAAGGTTAAGTAAATATGATTACACTTATGAAATTAAGTGTGATTCTTAGTTGATTGAAAAGAGTTTAAATCAATAGCAGAACGAATAAGAAGAATCAAGTAGGCAGAAAGATAAAAGTTTATCTATTCTAAGAAGAAGGGAGAGTACCTTTTATTATGTTTTATGATAGGTCTTAATGATTAAGAACCATATCTCAATTGATGCTCTAAGTGAGTCTTTGTGCAATTGTATGTCTAAGAAAGAGGAATCGGGAATTGAAGAAATGGTTAAATCAAGAAGTCAATCATACTTCGTTCCAAAAACAAGTCTTAGAGTTAAGATTATGAATTGAGTGACAAGTCTCAAGAAGGTTAATAACATTCATCAAGTGTAGAATTTGGAAAAAGGATTTTCTTATTTTCGTACATTTGAAATTGGAAAGTTGTGATGTCTTGGATAAGACAAAGACCAACTAGGACCAATTTTATGAAATGTTTTGTCTTGATAAAAACTACACTAACTCTTGAATATTCGTTTGTCAAGAAATGTTCATTGACAAAATAATCTTATATGTTAAGGAGTCAGTGGGAGTCTTAATGGTCTTGAAAAGTTTCAAGAACTAATCAAGAATAAACCTTATTGATCATCACCAGCACACGAGTTGAGGTTTACAACCTATCGTGTTGACACTATCTTGTTTCTGTGTCGTTCCAATTAAGTTAATCATGCATGTGAGTTCTATGAGTTCTCATTTGAACGCATAAAAGTCAAGCACCTTGATCAATGAAAATTACATTGATATGAAAGGGTGAGCTGCTTGACTACTTGGAATATATGGTGGGCATTCGTGTTACGATAAGGCAAGAAATCAAGATTGAGAAAGTTCGGTCCATATGAGTTTGAATTTGTCGTAAACTTTGGTTTTGACAAATTCACATGAATAGAAACACATACACCCTTAAAATCTAAGTGTCATAAGATTCCCTGCTTCATGAAAATGACTGTGAGGAAATACTTTCACTAAAAGAGATTTTAAGAAGATAGTGATTATGATGATTGGATTCTCGAATTCGATTATGGTTACGGTATCCCTTTCCATGATTCGAATTGTGAGATTTGGCAATTAGTCTTAATTGTTTAAACACACATATGAGCTATCTAAAGGAAAGGTGTATAAGCTTAGATAAAGGATTATCAAAGCATTAGGTATTAGAAACATGAACTTAAGAAATTCAATAAGTATTGTTTTATGGAAGTTAAGCTGGTTTCTGAATACATGTCAAAGCTAGTGGGAGCATAAATGTTATGATTGTATGATTATTGAGGTAAGTATTGCAAGTTAGCAATATTAATTATAGAAAACAAGAGTCATACTTTGCAAAGTAGTAAGGATGTAAAGTTGTTTTGCTATAATTAAGGGAGAGAATATTATGCTTCATTTCAAATCTAAAAGCTTAGGTTGTGGAATGTTAATAAATTTAGTCAAGGATACATAGTGTGTTCTTAAATTTCGATTATGATTACGACATTCCTCTTCATATTTCAAATTGTGAGAACGTAGCACGTAAAATATTATGACAAAAGATTGATAAAGTATCAAATCTTTATGTAAGACATTATGCGTCGTGTCCCATACGCTTCGGGTATAGGATCGATTGCAAATGCTATAATATTTGACCATTCTAAAAATTTTCCAAATGTCTAGTGCATTTAGAAGGAAAAAGGACAAGAATCGTTTTGACTAAGATAATTAAACAACTATCAAAGGACAATCCAGGGTTCGCCGAGGATTGGTCGCTTGTGAGTAGTTGGAAGTATGATATTGGATGGACCATATCGACTTTATTATGAATAGATAAGATTCTATTAAGAATGTGTTGTCATATGGAAAATATGGAAATGTTTCCATGTTGGGAGTTGGATATTGAGAATCAATGTCTAGATTATAAACTTTTATGCAAAAGGATGTTCAAAGGAATGTACTTTGAGTGAGAGACATCACATCTATGGAATTGTCTTGTAACAATCTCCGATAGAGGACTTTGTAATTTCGTTGGCAATAGTCATTGTGACTTTTGTGCTATGACATTACGAAAGGATCATTGCATAAAATGTTAGAATCTAGCATATTCTATAAGTGGCAAGAATTTGATATTCTTTCACTTATGATAAGGATTGGGAGTTGTGAAATGAGTATGATTGGAAAAGTGTTCATTTAATCTATTTCACTAAGTAAGGACCGTAGGTTAGCATTGTGTGCATGCTAAGAGCATGGGACAGGTGTGGTAAGTAATTCAAGTAAGAAGTTGATTACCCGAAACAAAAAATAATGAGTAATCGATATGGTGATAAATAAAAGGTGTTTTATTTATACTCAAAGGTTGAGGCCATATGGGATTAGTATTATTCTTGTGTTTCACTTTGCATGTTTTGACTTCCTGAATAATTTAATTGGTTAAGAACAGTCAAATTATTCGAACGGGCCACAGTCGTTCATATGTTGGAAGTAGGTATGAATGAAGACTGTCGTGAATTGGTGTGTGGATTGTCTAAAGAGCATTAGACATTAGCAAATGTTTGCTGCAACGTTCATGAGTGCTTATGAATATGATTTGAGCATTGGATTAAACCCACGCTCACTTGGATCACTTCATGGATTTTATCACGAGTGATTGGTGAGACGATAACATCTTATATTCTTGAAACCGAGATGTATGAGTTGTATCTTGCAAGTCGGTTGCACATTGATAATATGTAAACGCACCAGTAACTTGGTGTTATAAAACATATTGTTGTGTATGATTTGGTGAGTGAGTGCAAGCGAGCATTGAGTCATAGTTTATCCGTTCCTTTTATTCAAAGTAGGATAAAAGCGATATCTGTGGGCCCCTCGATGATTTAGTGATGACACCTAAGCGCTTGGCCAAGCCGGGACTAAATTGATGTGTTCAATTGTAGTCTGTTGTCAGTCGTCATAAATCTGAATTCGGGAAACAACACATAGACATAGAGAATGATTTAGATCCATGTCTCAGTCTATACGATATCTAGAATGGAGGAATATATGATCCCTTATCTAAAGGACACGCGTATCTGATAAGATCAGAGTTGACAGCGGCTTTAGAAAGCTACGATTGCAGATCAGGATCTGAAGTCATACGCAGAATAGTTATTAGACTTATCCAAGTGAGAGACTGTTGGATTAGTGTCTAAGTCCATAACTATTTTGGTATGTACTTGACCCGATGGTGCATGGTCCTTTTGGGTTGCCTTCACCAAAGCAACTTGATAGGATGAATTATGGAGAGAAAGGATTAAATATGATTTATTAATATGTTATGAGAATAATATATTAAAGGAGAAATCATATTTTTTAATTAATATTAGTCAAGAATTAATAAGAATTAAGTTTGTGGCTAAAAGAGAATAATTAAACTTAAGGGACTTGAACTGTTAATTGTATAATAGTTGAATATTGAGCTAATGGACTCCATATTAAAGGGGTGGACGAATTCTATGGGGAAACCATTAGAAATCGTCCTAGGGCCTTTAAGGAAGGAGTCCATGGGTTGCTTAGGGCTTAAGCATCTAAATTAGGGTTTCCTTGTTAGATAACCCTAATAGCCTCACTATTTAAAGAGCCCTTATGCCTCAAAAACGTGAAGAACTTATTCCTTAGGGTTTCCACACGTTTTGGGCAGCCTCCTTCTCTTCTCTTCTTCATCCTCTTGCTCTTGGTGGTTGTGAACCATTAGAGGAGTGACATTTGTGACTCTAAGCTTTCTAAAGTCATTACAAGGAGGATTTGAGATTGTTATTGCTACATAACAATCAAGGTATGATCTAAACCCTAATTCATATGTTATATTGATTATCATATACTAGATCTAGGGTTTATAGTCATGGATGAATTGCATGTACAATAGTGAAACCTAGATCCAAGCATTAGGGTTTGTATGAGCACATAGGATGTTCTTATGGATAAAACCCATCATTTGTGAGTGCGATTTGAAGCTTGAGAGTGATCCTTGAGTGTTGTTGGTAGTGAAGGAAAGTCATTCAAGAAGTGGTGGTGCATTCAAGCCTATAGATCCAAAATCTACTTCTCCTTATTCACCTTTTGAAGGTATAAAGTTCAAACATTGGAGCTTGTTTTGATAGATCTTGTTTAGACTTGGATTTAAGTTTATTTTATCCTAAAAACTTGATCTTTGTGAGTATAGAATACTCCATAGCATATGAGATGTCCTTTCAGACGTTTTAGGGTGCTTAGAGTCATAAAAATGCTAGCTTGGTCCTTTTCCTTTCTTCAATGCATGAGTGATGGAGATTTTGGTGTAGTGAAATGTTAGGGTTTTGGGATTAAGCTCTCTTTAGCCGTGAAAAGGAATAAAGTCATAGAATTTATGGATTAGGAAGTCTTTTTAGGGTCAGATATGATGTTGGAGTAAGTGTCTTAATGATTAAGACCTTGAAAATGAGGTTTTAGAATCAGGCGCATACGTCGAGTGTACTCCTACATGTAATAAGCATCTCTAATTAATACTTAAAGATCACAACTCTAAATAAACTCATGATAGTCCCTCTTTAACTCTTGGGATAGGTAAAAGACCATTTTACCCCTCCATGACCTCTATCCCTCAAGTTTGACCAAACCCTAAAGTCAACACCCGAGTCAACAGTCTATGTTGACCCAACTCGTCGAGTCCCTTCGGTTCCTCAGATCCCTTATGAAAGTCCCACTCAACTCGTCGAGTTGACGTGTCAACTTGCCAAGTTACCGCGTGTTCAAATTCATCGAGACAAACTCCAAACGACTCGTCGAGTCCCTTAAGTCGAAATCTCATTCAGATGTTTTAAGGCAGATCTACCACTCCAAACTCTAGATCTAGCCTCCCAAGGCTCAAATGTCACGTAAAGTTTCGATCTTTACATTCATTAATGACATATTTGCTCCATAATGTCAATACAAGCTCCAACAAGGGTTTGGTGCTCATAGGCTTGCCTCTAGCTCCATAAAGCTTTGGTATTTGGGCTCATAAGACCTCCTACAATCCAGATATGAGGTTTCAACCTCATGATATGCTCAAGGGACTCAATAACACAAGAAGGATGGGAAAAAGCCCTAGAACTCCCCAAACTAAGATCTTACAAGAAAAATGATCAATATAACATCTTTTTACCTCAAACAGAAGTTATCCACTGGGAACCTCTAGATCCAAACGTCCCTCTTGCTCCAAGCCTTAATGTTTTTTCTCTTCTTCTCTTAAGGTGCACCAAAATGCTCAAGATAGCCTCTCCTTCTCACACAACAAGCTAAAACTCGATTAGGGTTCTTCATAGTGCTCAAGGGTGATGAGGGTGGCGGAAATGAGGGCTTAAGGCCCTTTTAATAGGACACAAACCCATAAATTTAGGATTTCGTCACTCGGCGCCAACTCGGCGAGTCGGCTGTCTGACTCGTCGAGTTGGTCATTAAACCCACGTGGCCAATTCGACCCTACTCGACGAGTTGGGAACACAACTCGTCGAGTTAAATCAGACAACTCATAAATAATTGCATAAATATTATACCTGGGAGTCAGGATGTTACATGAATCATCCTATATATATATATATATATATATATATATATATATATATATATATATATATTATAATTGGCAATGCTTTAAAAAAACCCCATTGATTGCTTTAAATAAGACCTCTACTTGGAATTTTACTAAATGTTAGTTACTCCTACAACCAAACTTCGAAGAAGTGGTATGGCTGGATAACATGTTCAAGTTTTACTTGTTTTTTTCATCAAATTACCCCAACAAAAAAATCCTTTTAAGGAGCTTGCACAAACTACCATGGACACAACCACTTTTGAGTTACTATATGTTTTTTTTACTTTCTCTTTTTCTCATGCATACACACCACGATAAAGAGAGGAGACAATATAGAGAACCAAGAAAAGACAAGAATAAATTCCTGCTACCTTGTTGCATGTAATTAGCCTATTTGTTACACATGGACTATTTATGTAATATTGACAAGTCTTCCCGATTATAACATTGTACTTTAAAAGTACTATGTTGTAATTGGGATTCTTTTATCAGGTTGTGTATTCGTGTGTATGTTTCTTTGTGATTAGGTGGTTGTTTGTGTGTAAAAGAAATAAATCATCAAACAAGTAGAATCATTTCATGTTTGAAAATGCATTTTTGATATGTAGATTTTTAACCTGTTTAAATAATGCTATTTTTCTCTTTAACTTTTAATCGATTAAAAAGCCATTTTTGAAGTGCATATCTTAAAAAAAAGTCATTTTTGATCAAGGGCATGTATTCAATATTTTGATACGTTTTTATTTTTTATTTTTTTTTATTTTTTTATTGTTGCTATAATGTTTACAGCTAACTTGAAGAAGGGATCATCTTAATTCTAAAGGAATACATATAATTTTGTTTAAGATCTAAAGACAAATCAAATAACTATCTCATTGGAGAAACATGGTCAATGTATCTGTAATTGGAACCTATACTTTTTTTTTTTCATGTATGTACTTTGTATTCTCTACATTTTTCTGTATGTAAACTTTATATAGAGTTTAAAACTTATGAAATAGTATTTTGTTTCCGTTGCAAGTATGCATTGCTACCAATATTTGATTTCCAAGATTTATGATTACCAATATTTGATTCCAGTAGTTTAACCCATATACATGATGCAGTTTTACTGTCTATTTCACCTTACAATCACTGGAAATTGTATTAATAAGAAAAGATGAAGCCTTCTTTTTAGAATGTTGGTGAATGATTATGCACATATAGTTAATATATAACATTAATTTATGAATTAATATGCAAATATAGTTAATTATGAACATTTTTAATTAATTTATCCATAAACAATGTCCTAAATATCATCAAAACATTTTTAATTATTATTTACAATCACACGTTATAAAATTGAATACAAATAATGTAAATATATAAATAAATAATTGTTTCAAAAAATTGATTCATCACCATGATTTAAAACTATCATTTATTTGCTATTTGATTATTATTCAATACGTAAATTAAAGTTTATTGGAATTACAAGAGCTACCAATCGTCTCTAACCCTTATTTTTAAATTATTAATTTTATTGTTGAACTTTACTAAATCATAATTTTCTAATATATCTACAAATACAAATTGTCGATCAGATATTGAAATCACTATATTTTCGTAGTTTCGACCGATCATTATATCATTATGAACTTACCGACAAAACGTTTATATGTATAAATTATTAATTTTTTTTTATCATTGTTCAATAATTACCTTTAATTTAATTAAATTTATTTTTAACTTTCTAATCCTAGTTAAGAAAATGATTAAAACCCATTTTTTTTTAAGGGAGAGAGAGGGTACTAGGGTAGGAATAAACAAGCCTTCTACTTAAAACCCAATTTTTTTTTTTTTTAGGTATTTTTGTTTTTTTCTTTTTCTTTATTTTACTCGGTGATTGGGAACGGACAGACGGGTTTTTTACGTTTTGTTTGGTCAATGGTGTCTTCAACACTGACAGATCTGATAATCATGATTAACATGCTTTAATCTTCACTCATCAGTTCTCGGTCACCCTTCCAACTATGGTGAATATGCAACGTTGGTGGCTGCGAGTAGGAGGAGGAGGCCGGAGTTATATAATGATTTTGTGGCAAAGATGGGGGAAACGTGAATGGGCCATTGCCGCAGCTGGATTCGCCATTGTTCTTCTAGCTTTCTCTTTCTTCCTTTCATCAGATTCATCCTCCCCCGATCAATTCTCCGGCACCACCGACACTGATTTCGTACCGCTCGTTCTCTTAAGAAATGCTGTTCAACGAGGCGCCTGTAATTCCTTTCTCTCTGCAACTTATTTACCTGTGAATTAGAGATACGTTTGAATGTGGTGGTTAACTTTTGAACTTCTTAATCCCCAAACCTGTAAGCAATCATTAAATCTTGAAGCAGATATAAATATTAGCAATTAGTTAATGGTAATTTTTGTACAAGGAGTAGAATAGGGTTTGTACCCTGTTGATGCATTGATTGAGTGATAGTGAATGAAGCATAACATTACTTCTCTTTGCAAAATTTGACGTGCAGATTGTTTAGATGGAAGTATTCCTGCATATCATTTTCAGAAGGGTTTTGGATCTGGCACTAGGAGATGGGTTCTACACATCGAGGTTATTGATCAACTATTAGATGCTTGCTCCCTTTACCCAAACAGTTTTAGCGTTTATGGTTGATGAATGATATTATTTGAATAAACCTTGGTATGTGCTTTTTTCTGGTAGACAATACGATAAATTACAATTAAACTACTGAGTCGAAGTTATTGGGCATGTCCACTTTTTGATAGCTTTTCATTTTCCATGACAATTATTGTTGGTATATTCCTCATTTGTTTATGGTGATCTTATTGGCATACAAGGGTTTGTCCCTAGGATTGTGTATTTAAGTTCTTTTTGCAAGTTTTCAGGATTCATCTCTTTCTTTTTAACTGCAGGGTGGAGGTTGGTGCAATACAGTAGCTTCTTGTTCTTTTCGTAAGGGGACTCCACTAGGATCTTCAAACTTCATGGAACACCAAGTTCAATTCTCTGGGATTTTAAGCAATGATCCATCTCATAATCCAGGTTAGATATGACTGACTATTGCTGTCATTTGGATTCTTGATTTAGGCATAAACCTTGTAAAATGGAAACTTTTTTACTACTTTTGACATCAATCAGGATGCAAAATGTTTGGCTAAAAATGTAATTGCACTAGTTGAAGTTGCAACCCTTAGTATCATTCGCATTAGGTTCTCTATCCTAAGTTTTTCATAGATTGATGTAAAAAGTTGCTACATTTTTATTAATTATATAAGCATTTAATGCATTGACACTTCAGATTTCTATAACTGGAACAAGGTCAAGATACGGTATTGTGATGGTGGATCTTTTGCTGGGCACCCTGAAAGTGAACAAAAGGTATGTTCTTTCCTTGGTATGAAATATTTCTTTCAATTTTTTCAAACATGCCACTTTAGTATAATAAATAAATAAATAAATATTTTGCCTCTTTCAATACTGCTACAGAATGATACTAAACTTTTCTTCAGAGGTCAACTCATATGGGAAGCAATGATGGATGAACTCCTGTCAATTGGATTATCTACTGCTCAACAGGTACATTTTATGGGGAATATATATATATATATATATATATATATATATATATATATACACCCTTTCTGTAGTCAAGTAGAATTATATGATATTTTATTTGAAAAGCTGTTTGTTGATAATTTGCCAGGCACTTCTTTCTGGATGCTCAGCTGGAGGATTGGCAACACTCATCCACTGTGATGACTTCAGAGGAGTTTTGCCAAATGATGCTAAAGTCAAGTGTTTATCAGATGCAGGTTTCTTTCTTAATGAGTATGTTGTTCTACAATGACAATTCATTTATGGTGTATTGGTAGATGTAATATAATATTACTTGCTAGTTTTGTTGAAGATCTAAAAAAGTATTTCTATAAATTTGCAGGAAAGATGTTGCTGGTAATGCCACCATTCAGTCATTTTACCATGATGTTGTTAATCTTCAGGTTTGTCAGCTTATTTGTTATAATGTTGTTAAAGTCAGTATTTTTTTTTTTTTTTTTTTTTTTTTTTTTTTTTTTTTGTGTTTTGAGAAATGCAGTCATTAATGATCCAATTTCATGTATCATGATGTCAGGGTGTAGCAGGAAGCTTGAAAAAAGACTGTGTTGCTAAAATGGAAGCATCCAAGGTGCCATTTCAATTTGTTGTCTTTATTCAAGGAATAGTAATTCTACATACATACATATCACTGAAATTTGAAAGTACATCTATATTTTTCACAATTAGTCCTTATTATATCAACTCATGTCTAATTTTGTACTATGTAATATTGATCCTTTCATGCAGTGTTTCTTTCCTGAACAAATAGTAAAAAGGACAAATACACCAGTTTTCCTTGTCAACCCAACTTTTGACTTTTGGCAGGTATACTTATTATATTGGTTAAGTTTTATTACTTTTTTTTTTTTTTTTTTCTAAAAAAATATTATTTTGTTTGTAACAGATAAAACACATTTTGGTACCTGGGCCATTAGATCCTAATGATAGTTGGTACAAATGCCAACTCAGCATTCAAAATTGTGGTCCCGAACAGATTCAAGTACTACAAGGTATGAGATATATATATATATGATAACTCTCATATGTGCAAAAGACGTAAATGCCCTCCTCATATGCAGGCTTTAGAAATTCATTCCTGAAGGCATTGTTGGAATTTGAGCAAATGAAGGGTGGAGGAATGTTTATAAATTCTTGTTATATTCACTGCCAAACATGGATGTCTGAGACATGGCATTCTCCAAATTCTCCCAGAATAAATAATAAGGTAATACTATATTATAATTCGTCCTACTTATGAAAGAAAGTTATGATAAGTGAGTAAAGAGTTGATATTTTGTTTGTGACTTTGTGGTTGAATAATAGACTATTGCAGAATCAGTTGGTGATTGGTTTTTTGAGAGAAAAGTAACAAAATACATTGATTGTCCTTATCCTTGCAATCCTACTTGCTACAACATGGATTTCACTGGAAAACGATTACATTGAAGATGTGGATGGCATTCAAGTGTTGTATCCACACAAATGCTGCCAAAAAAAGGGAATCATCAATTGGATTTTATGTAAATCGGGTTTGGTTTATTGTTGTAGGATTTAACTATTTTGTGTAATTTGTTAGTAAATGAAACGTAGGAAAGGTATCGCATCAAAATGATCTTGTTTTTCCTTAATTTTGATTAAGATTATTTGAAGTTGTAATAATAAGTTTTCTAGTGTTTGATAAACCTGATTATGATTTTATTTTTGATTTTTTACTGACGAAATAATTAGATTTTGAGAAATATGATGTAGGAAAGTGTTGCTATGGAGCTAATTTTTGAAATTAAAAGTGGAGTTTTACAATATCCATGCGTTTAATCATTTTTTTTTCTTATTTAAAAACCATCATGGTGATCACTTTGAATCCTTTGATTGAGACCCACTGATATGCATCCAATAACTCTTATGGATTGTCATCTGAGCATTTTATTTTTTAACCTTTAAAATACGTTCAATTTAAAGTATTATTACATTTAAATTCTATTTTTAATTATTTTTATATGTATACACGTAATATTTATTCAAATATTGTGTAAAATTCAACTATTGCATTATATTTTATTCTACAATGTTGATTTATTATATAATCCCAACTTTAAACTATTATTATTGATTTATTAAAAAAAAAACTTTTAGGACGACAACACTACAAATTTTTGGTTACCCCATTTGGACGACGAGTGCTCTAACGGTATTTTCAAATTATTTTTCTTAAAAAAATTATAATTAGTACTCACAGCAAACCCTACGCACGCAGGTACCACACAGATACCGGAAAGAGCTCCCAAAATTGTAGTTTGAAGCTCCAATTTTTGGTTCATGTAACGCCATTAGAGACATGACAAGGGTTCTACAGCGATTCATATGCAAAACCCAGGTGTCATCTCATCTCATTCAACTCCAATTCGGGCCTTTCAACTCCACCACACAACGTCGATGGAAGAAACCAGCAGTCACTGCACAAACCCGCTTGGAGGACAGAACCAGAGACCTGAAGCTCGACAACCTCATGACTAATCTCCGTAAACTCAGCTTAATCCTAAGCTTCCACAGCCTCATGTCTGGTCGTAGAAGAGGACCCTTTGTTTCTGTTCAAATCATGTCTCGTTGGAACAGAATCGTTGGTCTAAATGTACCAATTGGTGGGTTCCTCCGAAAATATCCCCATGTGTTCGACGTATTTCCTCACCCAGTTAAGCGAAACATTTGTTGTAAATTAACTTCTAAAATGACTCTCTTGCTTCAAGAAGAAAGCAACGCGATTAGAGATATGGAATCAGACACTGTCAATCGGATCAAGAAACTTCTAATGATCTCTATCACAGGTACTCTCCATATCCATGCTTTAAGGTTAATCAAAAGGGAACTCGGTTTACCTGATGATTTCCGTGAATCGATTCTTTCAAAGTACAGCGAATTCGAGTTAGTAGATCTGGAAATAGTGAAATTAATCGACAGAGATGGTGTTCCTGAAGATTTAAAGGTAGCCGAAGTGGAGAAATGGAGGGAGAGAGAGTATAAAGAGAAATGGTTGAGCGAATTCGAAACCAAATACGCGTTTCCGATCAATTTCCCAACAGGATTCAAAATCAAAGCGGGATTCAAACCAAAATTGAAGGAATGGCAAAGACTTCCTTACGTTAAACCCTATGAACAAAAGGAGTCTTTTAGGGCTTCGAGCTGTGGAGGGATTGAGCGATTTGAGAAGCGAGCTGTTGGGATTCTTCATGAGCTTTTGAGTTTGACAGTGGAGAAGATGATTGAAGTTGAAAGATTAGCACACTTTCGTAGAGATTTTGGTATTCCAGTTAATGTTCGTGAGGTTATTCTGAAACATCCCGGAATCTTCTACATATCGACAAAGGGTAGCACTCAGATGCTGTTTCTTAGAGAAGCTTATTGTAAAGATTGTCTTGTTTCACCGAATCCTGTTTATATTGTTCGGAGGAAAATGTTGGATCTTGTTTTGATGAGACGTCGGAATACCAGAGATTTGACAAGTCGACCAAGGGATGTGAAGGAGAGTGTTGCTGGTGATTGGAATGGAGGTGGCGACTTAGAGGGTGATTTTGTAATTTCAAATTTAGAAAATTTTGATGATGATAATGATGATAATGAGGATGATCAGTAGGTTTTAGTTTCAATGATCAATTTATAGGGGCAAAATTCAAAAAAATAACAATACACTTTAATTTCCCTATCATTATAGAATATTGATAATGTAGTTTATCTTACCAACAATAACTATGCACTTGACTTTCTTTACCTATAATAACAACGAACCTTCATTTTTTTAGTGTTAATAGCAATATAAAATATGGAACTAATAATATGCTTACAATTGTTAGATCATACATTACTAGTATTGATAAAAAAATTGAAATATTTGTTATTATAAATAATGAAATTTAAGTATGTTGTTATTATTGTTAAAAAGATATCGTATATTGTTGTTATTGGTAATAAATAAATTATGTTTTATAAGTTTTATGTTATATAAAATCAAAGTAATTATGAGACCTAATATACCTACAGATTTCACTTAGAAAAAAAAAACATAAAATAATGGATTATGTTCTATAAACATATTGATTATATATATAAAAAATATATTACCGATATCGAAAGCTAAATTATGTTCTATAAACACATATTATATAGTCCAATCTATTACATGTTTGAGGTTTGACATAAGAAATGACTTGAAAATGAATATCGGGTATGCCTTTCACGGAATGGTTGAGACTTGAAACTTTGCGGTGTGCGCTAGGTTGGGTTACTTAATTGAACCTTATCAAGTTCGGATTTTAGACGATGACAAGTCTAATAAAAGTTGCGAAATTAAATATCCTCCTACATTTCAATTTTATTTATCATTCTATCATATCAAATGTTGACATGTGTCATATTTAATGACATATTTAATGAAATTGATAATATTTTAATTCACATGCCAATATTTGATACGGTATGAGAATGAGTAAGAATAAAATATAGAAGGATATTCAATTTCTCATAAAAAATTATTAATTTTATTAGATATAACAAGTGAAAAAAAAATATAAGAGGTTTATATTCTTATACTAGTTTATAACCCGTGGGAACCACAGTTACAAAATTAATTAAGTTTTTATAGTAAAAACTTAAAATTATTAATTAATTATTTTAAATAAATTATTAATTAAGAGTTTTTTTAGTTATATAAATTTTAATCATTGATTTAAATAAATATGTTAAATTATATCATTTGTATTATTTTTATTCTATTGTTATTAATTTAATGTAATTAAAGTGAAAATTTTAAAATTTGAAATTTAAAATGGAGTTGATAAGTGCCATACATTAATTAGGAGAGATAATAAGGTGACATGTGGCAAAAGGAAAATAAAATATGCATTAATTAGGAGACCTAATAATATGACACATGTCAAAAGAAGAATAAAACTATTCTTTTATTATAATAGAGTTTTTAGTATTATTTTTAATACAAATACACGTTTTTTTGGAAAGAAAACGTGTTAATGAAGTGGTCAAAACGCAAAGGTCTAACAATAAATTAAAGGAGTAATTGGGGGCGGATCTTCTTCAATATTCGTTCCCCTCTCCCCTCCACGTTGACGGACACAACTTTATGGTATCTCTCCCTAATCGACGGTAGTCGGAAACTGGCTTCAACTCCTCCGCATCTTTGTTTGATCGGTAATTTGCTTTCAGTTTTCCTTTTCTTATTCTTTTTGATTGATTTCAATTGGATCGTCAATCGTATTTGCGAACCTGACATTGTTAGCGGTTGATTTCTTTCATCTGAATCATCGGCGATATCGCTTCAATTAACAGGTGAATGTGAGTATTCAGAGCCATTTTCGATTGAATTTCCTATTCCTTTGAGGCTCAATTGGATGATTGGTTGAACGAATCGTTAGTTTATTAAAATATTAAATTCATTGAATGGTTTTATTAATAAAATATCAATCGTTTTGTCTTTAACCTGTTGGTAGAAGTTAAAATTGGAACCTATAAGATATTATATATAGGTCAATTGTGAATTGGATGGTTATTCCTTTTGGTTGGTGATTTTATTCCTGAGATGTTACATACGTTACGATCATTTCTTGGGTTTAGATTTACTCATAGGATGATATATAATTGGAGTTCTGACATAATCTGCTCTTTGTGCAAAGTGTTTGAAATTTCTATTCGTCTTAGCCATATAATTGCATCAGTTCTCTATAGGATATTTTCTTGCCCCTGTCCCTGAATGTTAGACTTTCATACTAGATAGAATGCTCCCCCTTCTTATGTTAGTAAATGTATTATAATAAATTTAGTGGTTAAAGGGATAATGGTGAGGCAACAAACATTGATCCGGTACCTTCTTGGTTGAGTTGACATGTAATCTGGGTATGGAAAGTTGTAAGCTGCAGCTTTGGAGAAGCCTTCTTTTAAGAAATAATTTGGTTTATATCTCTTCCACCTAGCTTCTTTTATTTCATTTTTGGTGTATGCATGTACTTATATATGCATATATGTATGTATCATATGTAAGACAATCTGAGTGACCAAAGAAGAAACTTGTACTATATCCTTAGCTTGTTGCCACTTTATAGGAATTCAAATATGTACATTAAGCATCTAGTAGTTGAAGTCTTTATACTGGCATGTCCCTAGTGGCTAGTACTACTATATTGATAAAAGAAAAATGTGATATGCAATTGCAGCTTGTGTACACTTGCTAGTGTAAAGACCAAATGGACGAGACATCTAAAGCTTCATCAGGGAAGGAGGTAAGATCTTGAATCTATCCATATGTTATATTATATCCTTGGTTGTATCACATACTATATATAAGTAAGCACTTGTTTCATCAGGAAGAAGTCATCAAGAAGAAGTATGGAGGCATTGTGCCAAAAAAGCCCCCACTCATTTCCAAGGTAAGCTTCCAGCTACTTGGAAACTATGGGCTTTAATGGAATTTTAACTTTTGCATTTGATATCAGGATCATGAACGGGCTTATTTTGATTCAGCTGATTGGGCTCTCGGAAAGGTACCCACTTTATTATTATTTTTTCTTGTAAGAATTTGTGATTAAAACTTGTTAATGTTGACAGCAAGGTGTAGAGAAGCCCAAAGGACCTCTCGAGGCACTTCGGCCTAAACTACAGGTATGTAAAAAATTTGTTGCAGTAGGCCCCGTCTGTTATAGAGATATGACGTGTGTTGACTGTGACTGTGACTGTGGCATTTTTTTTAATTGTGTTTATTACAATCCAGCCAACTCAACAACAAACAAGATATAGGAAATCTCCTTGTGCACCAACAGATGGAGAAGGTACATGTGATGCTAAATTTGATGTTCAATTTGACACGTAGTTTAAGAAAATTGTTTATGGTTTTTATTATATCTGTTTAATGAGCTTCAATAAAGATAAGTTGCTAATTATTTGTTGTTTTGGTTGTTTGAATAGATGGAAACAGTACGCCAGCCTCGGATGATGGGTCTATGAATGAATGAGAAAGTGATGTTGAATGTTGATCTTCTCTCTCCCTTTTTCATTTCATGAAACAATAGCTACAAACATATTGTGATACAAGTATGCAACTTGCATTCTTTTTTTTTCTAAGTGTTTTTTTTTTTTTTTTTTCTTTTCAACTTTAATCCATGTTTGAACTAGCTTTCCATTGGGATCTATGAACTGTGCTGCTGGTAAATGACTCTTTTGCTTTAACTTTTGTGTTTCATCTCTATACCTACACATTTTTTACAACAAAAAATACTCTTTTTTTAAACTTCTATGTATTGTCAAAAAACACTCTTCAACTTATTAGCTTTTTACATGGTTATTTTTACATCTTTTTTTGTTGTAAAAATGTTAAAATATATGTACCAATACAAAACTAAAACCAAATAAACGACCCATTTACTGACATTGCCCCTATTGAAGACGAAATCAAAGCACAGACATAAAGACGAATATGTGGTGTTTGAGTTTTAATGTAGGATGTAGGGTTTAGACGTGTGTTTAGATAGTTACTTTAACTTGAAATGACATTAACCTTCTCAACAAATACAAGATACATTTGTGGATTTCTTCAAGTAATTTCATTTTTTTGATAAATTCTTACTTTTTTTTTTCCCATTGTCATATGATGTGGATGAAAATATACTTTTCAAAATTTCAATCTTTTTATTGTTTCCAAGCTTGTTTTTCTTACCTTATTTTATGAGATAGTTATCATACATATCAATGGTGACACAGAAACATAGTGAGAATATATGGGTGATAAAAGCCCTATGATTGCATTATCAACCTATTAATCTGCATTTCCATGAATTGTAACTTACATTCTGATTATCTTATCCTCGGAATGTATGACCAAAATGAATCCTTGCTCAAGTTCAATAAATATCATCCAAACCAAATTTTAAGCCAAATATGTCGCAAGCTTATCGATTTCATCTGGGCTTCCTATGAAAATCGGAGTGCGCTGGTGAATCTGTTGATAAACAAAAAAAAAAATCTTAAAAATAGTTTGGTTGACCAAAAGAAAGTCAAAAGTTACTCGATAACAATTTACCTGGTCAGGTTGAATATCAAGAATCCTCTGGACACCATCAGTGGCTTTCCCACCAGCTTGTTCCACCAAATAACTCATGGGTGCACATTCATACAACAACCTCAAATTCCCACTTTTTGCTTTCTCATTCTTTGGGTTACCATAGATACCACCATAAAGCAACATTCTATGAATCTCACCAACAAGGCACCCAATATATCTCCCTGAATACGGTTTTCCATTTGGTCCACCTGGTTTTCGTAGATGGTTGAGGTAGTTCTGCAACTTACTATCCCAAAGATCAAAATTCCCTTCGTTAAAAGAGTAAATTCTTCCTGATTTTGGTATCTTTATATCCTCATGTGTCAGCACGAATTCTCCATATGCTGGATCAAGTGTAAATCCATGCACTCCATTCCCTATCGAAACTGTGAACACCACTGAGCTCGAATACAAACAGTATCCCGCGGCTAATAAGTTGCTTCCAGGCTGACAAACACTCACGATACACTTCTCTTTAGCCTCATCTAACTAATCATCAAAAAGTTAAAAAAAAAAATGATCAAGTTATTCTTCCAACAATAAGCCAATCCACATTGTAACCGAAACTCCCAACACACAGAAGTACTCCTAATCCATATTGGAAATGAAACTTTCATATTGCAGACACATACGTATGCTACTGAGACTCGAACCCTTGATCATTTATGTTAGTTTGAAAATGACAGTATATAAAAGGATTATGATGGTTGTGTTACCGTGTCATTGTCGTAATCAACGAGGCATTGCTCATCGGGAGCGTATATGCCGAAAATAGAACCGGTTGTCAAGGCGATGTCGATGTTAGCAGATCCATCGATTGGGTCAAACACAACAATGTAGTTCCCGGAATCAGTTTCTTCCACTGCCACAGGCACATCTTCCTCCTCTGATGCTATGATCCCGGTTCGACCGCTTGATCTTAAACAATTGCAGAACAACTACATATATATGACACCATATATAGTTAAACTTTCAAAAAAAGGAAAACATATATAATATACCTCATTAGAGATGACATCGAGCTTCTTCTGGTCTTCACCCTGGATGTTCATGGTTCCCTGAGCCCCAGTCAGGTTGATAATGCTGGACCTTTGTAATAATGAAGCAATTTGCTTGCAAGCCAATGAAATGCTTGATAGAACTATGGTTAATTCTGCGTCGATATGGCCAGCTTGTTCTTGCTTTAGTAACCATGTTGTTAGGTTCTCCATTTCGTATCTGTTCTTTCTCTTGATAGGGGTGGGGGTAGCGGCGGGGCTGGTGGGACCAGCTCCGGTTCCGGCAACAGCTTGACAACGGAGAGAGATGGGCTTCCCGGTGAAATAGGGTTGTATTTCATGGTGGGAGGGACGGAGGTTGGAAATGGAAGTGGTGGTGGTGGTAGTTGAGAAGAGAGAAGACGGATGCGAAATTAGAATTGATTCAGCCATTGGAGTGAGTGTGAGGCCTTTGATCGGGGAACTTGTTATCTTTCTTTCTGTAACAAACGAGTGAATATGATTGATGCGATGAGAACAAAAGCAACCCCACCATCATCTCAAAACAGAATATACTTTCTTTCCAAAATCATAAGAAAAGTTCAAATTTTATTTTTATAAATTCAACATCACCAATACATTTTTTTTTTAAAAAATTAAAGAAAAAAGAATTAAAAGAAACGAACCATCAGTTTCTTGACTTTCTTCTACCCATTAAGATTTTTTTTTTTTTTTTTTTTTAACTAGACAACCCAACTAAATCTGAGTTTTATAAATCATCAGCAATATACGAACTTAACCAAACCCAATTTTCTATTTTACAGTAAATTTCACTTGATGATTAAAACTTCTGGCCCTAAATTGGCAAGTATTACAGTTATACTCTATCTATACATGAAAAAGTATAAATTTTGGTATTTCTTTTAAACCTTAAATAAAGATAAATATATTTTTTTAATCTAAATAAAATACAAGCACCAAATAATAAGTTGACATATGTAAATAATTATAATGTTAGAATTTTAGATAATAAGATGAAACGGACAAATATAAAAGATGATATTGACAACTCCATATAAAATTGAAATAAACAACAAATTATAAACAAATATGTGAAATACAAAATCACTTAATGATGTATCTTACAAATAAAAAGTTACATAGTGACATATCTTACGAACACATAAAATAAAAAACTACATAATGAAATGGCATATAAAGGCATTACAAAAATAAAACACAAATTGAGCTATAATCAACTTTCATAAAACTTTGACTGTTTGACAATAGATAGTGCTTCTTATTCTTCACGTGACAAGTGCTCCATTTGTAATGGTATATTCAAATGCACAAGTTGCATATTCTTTAGCTCCCTTTCCTCCATTTTGCTATATTTCTCCGTTTTTAGCTCCTTTTCACTATCTCTAGTAAGCCTCGGTGCATGGAGTTCTATAACAATTTCGTTAGAAGCATTAAAATTTTATTTTCTTTTGATATTGTCCATGATGAGTCACACAACTCTTCTGATTTTGTCGTGGGACATGCACTTGTGACAATCACATGTACTTGTCAAAGTACTCCAAAAAGATGGTTGAAACGACACCATATGGGATATGGATAGAGAAAAGTCCTAATTTTTCTTATATTAGAATATGGGGATGTGAGGCTATGTGAAACGTTAATAATGGAAAACGTTTGGTCCACATTCTAAAGATTATAGATTTGTTGGATATCATAAAGTAACCACAAAATATCACTGCTACAATCTATTCGAAAACAAATTGTTTGGTACAAGGGATGCTACTTTCGAATCGTGAGCGTTTCATTCCTTACTCTGAAACCATTGTGATTTACTTTATTAATTTGGCCGTGAGATAGTGGACGCCCACGAGCAAATGGATGATCTAATTAACTTAGAGTAGGAGAGTGGGGATTTGTACCTCACTGACATGCCAATTTATACATATAACATGATTAAAGTTAATTAATGTTTTGATACAAAAGAGAGAAAATTACTAAACTAGCGATAATCACTGATTACTTATCAATTTTTAGCCAAAAAATACCACTTATCCTATTTTAGCCACCGCAACCGTAAGTTTCTTAGGAAAACCTATGGTCAACGTAACAAAAAAAAAAAAAAAAAAACGAACTACTCTTTTGGGCAATGAACTACTATTTCAGGGATCATCTACTCTTTTAGGACCTATTGACCCATAGTATATAAGTATTAGTTTTTAGATTTCTTCATTTTGACTACTCTTTCAAGTTTTTGGTCATTATTTTATCTCAATGGAGCCTTCAAAGAACAACGATGTATGTTTTAATTCTTGTTATAATTTTAGCTTATTCTTGATTAGGACTAGGTTTTATACATATAATATTAAAAGAACAGAAAAAAAATGAAACCGTAGGCTTCATACGAAACCTATGATGTACAAGTAGACATTGCACAGATTGTGCATCAAATGCTTGTACATCGTAGGTATCGTAAAAACCAATGTTTTTTTTGAAGTTGCATATAGTTGTATTATCATGGACATATGATGATTTAAAAAAAACAAAAAAAGGGACACCGTAGGTTTCATAAGAACCTACGACGTACAAGCAGTTAATGCACAATTTATGCATCGACAACTTGTTCACCGTAAGTTGTTATGAACAGTGGCGAGCATATATGGAGCAAATGGGGTCACAGGTCACTGCTCCAACTTTATCTACAAGTGTAAAAAAAAACTTTATTTTATATAGGTGCGCCTGCTGTCCAAAAAAAATTATAGATGCAACTCTAATCTTTAAGGCTAGGTAAGCCCACCACCGAGTTAAAAATAAAAATATTAGGTCACAATCCACTTAAACCCAATACCCAATTCTCTAGTTATGGGTAGACCTGACAATGAGGTAGGTTTGGAGCAAATCGACCTTGATCCAAACCCTTTTAACAAATTTCAAAATCCGATCCAAACTCGCTCCATAACCCGCAGAGTTTTGAATAATCAAACTCATACCCTTATTCACCGAATCAACAGATCTCCAAACCCGTCCCGTAACCCGTAGGTTTTTTGAATAATCAAACACATTTTACTTAAATCATAAAATCACATTTATTAAATAAAACTAAGTGTTGATTTAGAAAAACATTATTTACTTGAGGACTTTCTATTGGAATTAAAATCATTATTTAGTTACTTCCGATTGGTTTTTGACCGTCGATTGTATTGATAGAGAATAGTAATTACAAACTTTCTTCCGATTGATAAATGACCTTATTGATTTATAAATGAAATTGGTGATTACATGATGAAATATAAATGAAATGAAATCATGACTCTTGGGAGAAGACTGAAAGTTTAGAAGTTGAGTCTTCGAGTCCTATGTAAAAACAGTTTAGTCTTTGGCATTTTCTCTTTGGACTTCCGATTGGAATTTAATGTAAACTTTAGGCAATATAAAATATAAATGTATAATTCTAAAATTTATATGGAGCGGGTTATAAACAGAGCGGATCGGTGATGATTCATACCTGACCCTTTTAATAAAAGGGTTAGTGGGTACGGGTCGTTAACGGGTAAACGAATCAAAAACTATGCTCCAAACCCGTATAATTGTTAAGGGTTTGAATTGGATCAGGGTCAAAATCCGCTCCATTGTCAGGCCTAGTTATGGGTGTAGCCATAAGCACAATGGTACAAAGCAGGAAAAAAAAAAGAGCTCATCTCTGCCTCGATGTGAAGTTGTGACGGAAACATCAACAGGAAGAGAAAATTTTTTTCAAAAAATGTGTACTCGCAAATGTCAAATTTAAATATTAAGATGTAATAATCCGTTTAATGTACTATTTCTTTAAAAAAAATTATGTTATTATATTTGGACGAATTTTTTTTATGCCAATGCTATTAAAAATGTCTGTGTCCGCCACTGGTTATGAAACCTATGGTTTTGATCAATTTTTTTCATTGTCGTTTTCCTTTTTAGCAACATTATAAATAAGTTGATTGTAAATTGTATATAATTGTATTATCGTAGGTCATACACCAACATTTGCCCAACTTATTCTTTTCATACCAACATCAAAATCTTTAATAGGATATGCTTTGTAGGTCTTCCAAAACATTACCTTCATTGTGTCGTTGTTTTTGAATTTAGCTGCAATATTGAAATACAAATGGATACCACATATTCCATGAAAGGCATGAGGAAATATATATGCAATTGATGTCGCTATGGATGGAAAGATATAAATGTGAGGTCCTCCATGTTGTTTATACATTCGTGCAGTTTTTGAAAGAACCATGACCACGTCTGCGTACATTCACTTTTGCATATGACATAAGCAACCGACAATATTTGGTTCCGTTCGTCCATAGTCACTGCAAGCAACATCGTACCATTGAATCCACCCTTTAGGTGGCCTACATCAATTATTAGGGTCGACCGATAATATTTGAGGAAGACTTGTACCTAAAATAATTTATAATTGCATTAAAAATTAATTAGTAGGATTCATATGTAATATTTTTTTATAAAAAAATATTACTACTTATCGAGCAACCAAGCACAATATACATGAACTCAAACCGATATTCCTCATCAGTTTTAATTTGAGTAACCGTTCTTGGATTATGTGACGAAGTTGTGCACATACGTTGAGAGTTTGGTAAATGAATCTTCTTTGGTACTTCTTAACAACAACAACGTATATTGTTTTGCCCGCCAAGCCTGTTGGTATGTGATATTGATTGAAAGTTTTGAATTGATGTCCCTGACAATTTCATTACCCCGGTAAACTCTCTGCCATACTAAAAACTACTTAGCTAGCCTAAATTGCAGCGCTTCAGCGCTCGCCTTACTATACTAAAAACTACAGAAAGAGAAGTCGAATCACGAGGGACCGAAATTCTCGGAGGATAAGAAGAGAAATACGCTTGAATCAAGAGAATGATGCAAGAAATATGAGACCATAGTGACTCTTATTTATAGTAATTAAATTTTCAAAAACAACCCTCTATATTTACTTAAATGACTAAACACCACTTTATAATACTATTTTAAATAGATTTAATGATATTTGTACTAAGCTAATGTCGAAAGCACTCAAAATTAGTCTTATAACGAACGCATCTTCGATACCTTTCTAATGATATACATTTGTATATATATATATATATATATATATATATATATATATATATATATATATATATATATATATATATATATATATATATATATATGTAGACGTATACATGATTTGCGCTTTATTTTAATACGTAAATGTGCTATTAAAATTTATAACACGTTCATACGAACTCCATTTTTGACGTTCTTTATATCCACGCGTTGGTATTTACGAGTAATACAACTTTCATTTAGACGCCGTCAGCTAATTCTCATTCGATCCCCAATTTACAAAACTGTATCAAATTTATCGCGCTCGAAGAGTAGAGACCAAGTTTCATCCATATCTTTAACTTACGCGCTCTATTCTTGACGTTCTTTATATCCACGCGTTGGTATTTATAAGTACTACAAATTTCATTTAGACTCCATCGACTAATTCTCATTCTATCTCGAATTTACAAATCTGTATCGAATTTGTCGCTCTTAAAGAGTAGGGACTAAGTTTCGTCCATATCTTTCGCACACGAGCTCCGTTTTCGACTGTCTTTTTATCGTTGAGCTACTATTAACGAGATCTTAAACTCTCGTTTAGATTGTTTTGGTTAAAAATCGACCGATCTAAAATTCGAATTTCGGGCTATGCACTTCTATGCTGAATCTTAGAAACATCATAACTTCCTCATACGAAGTCAGATTTGGACGTTCTTTTTATGTGAAATCTCATTTTAACATATACTATGACTTTCGTTTAGTTCGCTAAGGCTAGATAGTATTTTATCGTAAATTCACATTTTACGATTCCCGGTGTCGTGCCGGTTTTGCCGTAAAATTTTGACGGGTCATAACTTCTTTGTTATAACTCGGATTTCAGTGTTCTTTATATGTACATAACCCTTGTGACATATATTATAACTTGGTCAAGATTATTTATTCTAGATAATCTTATATCAAAAAAAGTTATTTTTGACGCTTATTGTCTTTAAATTAACTCACCCGAATCTGCGGGTGTTACAATAAGGTACTCAAAAAGTGGGTTTAGAAGCTTACCCTTGTGAATACTCTTTACATTGTCTAGTTTTTTGTTATTGTTTCGATACTTCATTTTGAGGTAAGGTATTCAAAAAGTCGATTTTTACTCTACCTTTATAAATATTCCACCCGATTTGGCGGTTACTTTATCCTTATAAATATTCAATCCTATTTTTAGTTCTTGTAGAGTAAACGATAAAACCTAACTTATGTTTTAGTTGCAACATTTCTATTGATAAAACCTGGATTACTATTGAAAACCGTAACTCTATCATGTTCTAGCAAGGGCTTGAATCTTTTCTTAAGAGATCGAAAGCACATGTTGATAACAAAGGTCAAACAGATGTGTAATAAATGTGATGTCAATAAATTCATACTACTAGGAATAATGAAATTCCATATACTTCAACATGGTTTTAGTCCAAATTATATTATATGTAAGTATCATGATGAAAATACAGTTCATCTGGTTGTAGAAGACATACCACGTAGTAACGAGATGACCGATGTTATTGATGATGTTATGGTGGGTGTGCTTGAAAATGATACTAACCGCGACGAAGGAACCTGTATATAGAGGGTAGCAATGTCAATGATAGATTTCAAAAAGGTGTTAGAGGAAGTCCAATTAAAATTATATCCTGGATGTTTGTTTTCGTCGCTTGACTTTTTAAGAAAGCTGATGCATATCAAGGTGATCAACAAATGGACTGATATTTCATCCGATCAGCTTCTTGAGTTGTTACAAACTGTATTTCCTCAAGGAAACAAGGTCCCCCATCACATTATGAAGCAAAAAGACACATAGAAAGACCGACTTGGGTTATGAGTCAATACACGTATGTAAAAATGACTGTTTTCTTTTCTGGAAAGAACAAAAGTTGTTGCAAACATGTCTAGTTTGTAATGAGAGTCGGTGAGTTAATGAAAATAAAAAGGGTAAGACAGTGGTTGATGAGGTGTTAAGAAACTTTCCCGTCACCCCCAGACTACATCGTTTGTATTGTTCTAGACACACAACTACATATATGATTTGGCATTGTACTGGACGATCTAAAGATGGTATGATGCTTCATCCCGTTGATGGTACTTCATGGAAAATTTTTGATATGAAGTATCCTAGCTTATTGAGGGAGCCCCACAATTTACGCTTAGGGATTGTTGCTGATGATTTTAATATGTTTGGTAACATGTGTTATCCTCATAGCATGTGGCCCGTCATACTCACCACTTACAATCTTCCACCATGGCTATGTATGAAAGAGTCCTCCTTCATGTTGACCTTGTTGATTCCCGACCCCAATGTAACGTCCCAAAAGTTCTGAGTAAAAATTTCATTTTAAGTAAGTTAAAACCATTCATTCATTATTCCAAATATACGATTAGAGTCAAAGTATTATCAAAACATCAAAGTAATTTGCAAACATTTAGTGTGTAATAGCTCGAAAATCCAGATATAGTTTTTCATTTTTAAAATAAGAATTAAAATCATAATTTGTTTCTCAAAATCCATTACATCATATCATATCAAAATATCAGAGTATCAATATCGATAAATGCGGAAATTGCTGGGAGTGAATTTTGCGCCATCAAGTCGGGCCCTTCCCCTTAGTACTGGAAGTACATGAAAACACCCAAATAAATTGTAAGCAAAAGCTTAGTGAGTTCCCAAAATATCACATAACATACAACCACAGAATACCATGCCACATACATAAGATTGCCATAGGCTACCCCCATGGTCTTTACCGAAAACTTCTTCATTTTTAAAATAGGAATTACAATCATAATTTGTTTCTCAAAATCCATTACATCATATCATATCAAAATATTAGAGTATCAATATCGATAAATGCGGAAATTGCTGGGAGTGAATGATGCGCCATCAAGCCGGGCCCTTCTCCTTAGTATTAAGAGAGATCATGAGGATTTCGAGTTAAATTGGTCTAAAAAGAGCATATTCTTTGAAATTGAGTATTGGTCTTCTCTGCAACTGAAGCACAAATTTCGATCTTATGCACATTGAAAAAAATGTGGGTGAGAGTCTTTTAGGTAACTTTCTGATAAATGATAAGTCTACAGACACATCGAATACTCGGACAAACTTGAAAAAAAAATGAACATTTAGAAAAGTAAATGGTTGAAAAAGAGTGAAAACAAGTTCCTTAAACCCAATCCATCATACTCGTTCACAAAAATTGAACACATTAACTTTTTTTTTTAAGTTTATAAGAGATGTGAAAGTGTCGGATGGGTTTGGATCTAACATTAGTAGGAAGTGAATGAAAAAATACTAACGCTATTGGGTTGAAATGTCTTGATTATCACATTCTTATGCAATGTTTGATACCTATTGGAGTTAAAGGGCTTTTGGCCAAAGGTACTTACATGGCAATAGTAGAGCTTTGTATGTTTTTAAGAAACTTCGCTCGAGAACAGTATCGGTGAAGGATATGAAAGAAGAGAAAGCAAACATTATTAAAATATTGTGCAAATTAGTAGTGATATTCGAAAGGTATATGAAGAGGCTCGGTATGTATGAGATAGATGTATCCATTCGAAATGTATATGAAAAAACTAAAAAACTATATCAGAAACAAGGTGAGACCGGAAGGTTCTATAGTTGAGGGTTATGTCGCTAAAGAGGCATAATCATTCTGTTCGATGTACCTTGAAGATGCCGAGGCTCGATTCAATCGCCTCAAAAGAAACAAGGATGTTATCATAGAAGAAACAAAGTTATGGGTGTTTCAGTCTAAATGTCGACCGACTAGCACAAGGAAAATGAATAATCTTAGTTTAAAGGAGAGAAAACATCTATAATGGTTTGTGCTTGATAGTTGTGAGGAAGTCAGAAAGTATATTGCGTAAGTGTTCTTATTTTTTAATTTATGTTCTGTTTTTAATTTCTCCCTTTTTACTAAATATATATCTTTTTTTCATCAATGTAGTGAATTCAAATCATCACATTGTAACATCCAAAAAATCACAATAAAATTTTCATTTTTCAATTTAGTAAAAATCATTGTTTCAGTCAAAACCCAAGTCATAAGAACCAAATATCCAAATACAAATATCCTAAGATCTGAGTATCATAAAATCTCCAAAAACATATCACTAAAGGATGTGTACGATCATGCCTTCTCCTTGCCCCAATCATCAAAAGTACCTGAAACATAAGACTTAAACTGTAAGCCAAAGCTTAGTGAGTCCCCCCAAAATACCCCACACAACAGAACATATATAAACATGCATGTTGGGTCCACAATCATCGTACTGGATTACCCTTGGGCCCACAACCATCCGGTTGGATTACCCCAGACCCAATCAATCATCAGACTGTAATGCCTCTGCCCAATTAGTCATCAGACTAGAATGCCCCAGTCTGTTGGCTCATATACATAGTAGTAAAGTCTCAACCCATACCACACTATATTGACATATGCAACAGATAAATCATATAACAACACAGATAATCATACATATCTACATATCACCACAACATAGCAACTGTTGGATTAATGTCTAAGTCCATAACTATTTTGGTATGTACTTGACCCGATGGTGCATGGTCCTTTTGGGTTGCCTTCACCAAAGCAACTTGATAGGATGAATTATGGAGAGAAAGGATTAAATATGATTTATTAATATATTATGGGAATAATATATTAAAGGAGAAATCATATTGTTTAATTAATATTAGTCAATAATTATTTGGTAATTAGTTTTGTGACTAAAAGAGATTAATTAAACTTAAGGGACTGGAATTGTAATTATAAGATAATTGCAATTTGGGCCATGGATTGCCTTTTATTATAAGGTGGACGAATTCTATGGGGGAAGCCCATATGAAATCGTCCAAGGCTTTAAGAAAGGGCTCCATGGGTTGCATAGGGCTTAAGCAACTAAAGTAGGGTTTCCTTGTTAGATAACCCTAATTGCCTCACTATATATAGATCCCTTAAGGACCAAAAACGTGGCTAAGCTTCTTTCTAGGGTTTCACACGAGTTTTGGCAGCCTCTAACCTCTCTCCTCTTCATCCTCTTGCTTATGGTGTTTGTGAGCCATTAGAGGAGTGACACTTGTGACTCTAAGCCTTCCAAAGTCAATTCAAGGAGGAATTGGGATTGTTATTACTACATAACAATCAAGGTAACATCTTAAACCATATTATATGTTAATATCAATTTCCATATGCTAGAATTAGGGTTTATAGTCTTGGATAACTTGCATGTACAATAGAGAAACCTAGATCCAAGCATTAGGGTTTGTATGAGCACATAGGATGTTCTTAGGACCAAAACCCTTCAGTGGTATCATAACCTAGACTGGTTTAAATTGTATTGATGCATTAAATGTTCAAAAAAATTCAATTTTTGATGTTCTGGAGGCTGGACTCGCCGAGTCCATAGCTGAACTCGCCGAGTCCATGCAGACTCGACGAGTCCAAGCCTGACTCGACGAGTCAACTCGTCAGATGGAATATATCTCGGGATTTCTTGCTGTTTTTGCTTTGGGATAGTTACCTTATCATATTAGATCAATATAAATCCGATTTTATGATATATTTGACTATATTCTTGATCTAATTGAAGATATTTATCAATTAATAAAATATTTGTTTCTTTATGTGACAATTGATTAATTATTTTGATTAAATTGGTAAATTGTTTTGCAAGAAATCATTAAATAAATCAAATATGGATAATTATGTGATTAAATGTTAATTTAGATTATTTGTTATTTGATCCTTATGTTATGAAATGTTTCATACTTTCCCCTTTAGGTTTTATAGTTTAAATTTGAACCCAAAAGTTTTGTTGTTTTGAAATTTAAATAGTTAAAACCCTAATGTTTTGAAAAAGGTTTCAAATCTTGCCCTCAAGTTTTGGAATTTAAATTTTGATTAAAAGGTTTAATTTTGATGTATATTTAAATTCTAAACCCTAATGTTTTGAAATGTTTCAAAACTTGCCCTAAAGTTTTGGAATTTAAAAGTTGATTAAAAGGTTAATTAGGAATGTTAAATTCTAAAAACCCTAGTATTGTTTGAAAAGTTCAAATTACACCCTTGTGGTTTTATTAATTAATTAAGGAGTATAATTAAAAGAGGTTTAATAAATCCATAAAAGTTTAGGTTTAAAATTTAATTGAATTAAAAGTATAATTGTTAAATTTGACCACCTAATATTTTAAAAGTGTAAAATACACCCTATACTATATATATATATATAACATTAAAAGTCTAACATTATATATATGTATGAGTAAAAGTCAGTCTTACCGTTAGTAGGCCTCATTCACGAAGCTGGTCTATAAGGGGTGTTTAAGGAAATTGCCTATAAAATGGCGATTGAATGGGTATCCACTCTTACCCACCGCACTCTTGACTAGTGGAGGGTCGTTAGCCGAACGGGTAGGATAGGACGAAACCTTCCATTATAAGTATAATGAATTATTAAAGTAACTAAATGTTTTCATAAAATTTCCAATCTTAGTTACTTAGGCAAAAGTGAATTGATGCAATTCCATGAAATTACACTTTGTGCCCTTGTAAAGACGTTATTGGAGCATGTGTGGTTTACCGGCACACTAAATGGTTCTAAGCAAAGGTAGCAAAGGGTGACTCAATGTTTGTCATAGTTCGGTGGAGCGTGTGTGGTTTACCGGCATATCGAATAGGTGACTGTAACATGTGAGGGCACCATGTAGTTTGCATGGTTATTCACACCCGCTTTGTGATCCTCGGCATCCCAGTCACAAACAAGAGGGGCATATCGAGATTTAAACATGCGATTGAAACGTTCAATGAATCTCAAAGGATCTAGGAGTTTTCATAGATTTAAAACTTAAATTTCTTTTTTGTTTTTCGTGGTGGAAATTAGTGAATCGTCATTCACTTACCTTCAAATCTTTTGCAATTAGGGTTACGACATCCCTCTCCCGAGTTGTAGAATATTGTGTTGGGTCCTAGCCTTAGTATCTCATTTGGGTGATTTGCTAAGGACTCATTCAATCAACTAACTTGAATTCGTTTTCTCCCGTATTGTAGATGTCAAAGTTCGACAACTATGGTTTTCCCAAATCCCGTGGAACAAGCATTCCACATGAAGATGATATTCCACGATTCGATCGAGGAACAAGAGATCATACTTCACTTCCTCCTCCTCCTCAAATTATTCTCCCTAACCCACAAGTTCAAAGCCTTGAAAAGTTCAAGATCATTCAAGCCCTTTTGGCAAGTAAAATCGGTGTGTGCACACGTCCTAGGGATGAAGTCACACATTGATAGGTTAAGAATGTTGGGATCCGTTGTCTGTGAGGAAATGGCTGTTGATTGGGTTCTTCAGTCACTTCCTAACTCATATAGTGAGTTCCTAAGAGAGTACTATATGATAAACCGCGACGTGACCCTTATAGATCTCACTTATATGCTTATTGCTGCTGAATCAGAAATGTTTTGGCGCAATAGAAAAGCAAAGTTGATTGGTGAATCTGCCTTCAAGACCTCTATGGATATAGACGATGGCAACGAAAGACATGCTATGATCGAAAGGTTTGATCATAAGAGAAAGGCAATGTCTGAAGTAGTTCCATGACATGTTCCAAAAGAGTCAATTTGCTTTTATTGCCAAGAGAAAGGGCATTGGAGACGAAGCTGCCCCATTTACCTAAGAGATCTAAGAGATGGGAGAGTCGAAACGTATGGCTCTAATATAGGTAAAATCCATTAACTAACTCTTTTAAGCTTCTATTCTAGATTCTTAATACATAATGTGATAAGATTACAATTGATGTTTTGTAGGATCGAAGAAAAGAAAGGAAGCTTAAGGGAAGAAGTGAGCAGAATCTAACCGTGAAGGAATGGATTTCGATCACATTTCTCGAAGATTAGATTCTTAAGCTACTACTTAGAGTTAGAATTAGATTGCTAAGAAAGATGTATTAGCATAAGTTTTTCAATGAGTTGCATTGTAAGGACAAATTTTTCCGCATAAAATAAACTTTTTTATATATTATCCTTGCAATGGCGTATATGAAAAATTGATGTTAAAATGTTTCTATTAGCAATAATGAATTTGGTTCTTATTATGTTATTTATGGAAAGTCGAGAGTTTACCAAATAGGGAGAGTTTCTCATCGCCCAAGTTTCAATTGGACAGAAACTTGGAATCATGCAACTTGGTTGCATGATGAATGAGAAATTTCATATTTTGTAAATTAGACTAATTCATTGACAAAGTGTCAAGTGAAGGACTAGGAGATCGAGCACACAAAGTTGCGTGTTGATCAAGTCCACCATAAGAGTAACAATGATATTCGTCATGATTTACTAAAGGTTTAGTAAATATGATTATACTTACAAGATTAAGTGTAATTATGAATTGATTGAAAAGGTTTAAATCAATAGCAAAACGAATAAGAAGAATCAAGTAGGCAGAAAGATAAAAGTTTCTCCATTCTAAGAAGAAGTGAGAGTACCTTTTATGCTTTATGATAGGTCTTAATGATTAAGAACCATATCTCAATTGATCATCTAAGTGAGTCTTAGTACAATTGAATGTCTAAAAAAAGAGGAATCAAGAATTGAAGAAATGGTTAAATCGAAAAGTCAATCATACTTCGTTCCAAAACAAGTCTCAGAGTTAAGATTGTGACATTGAGTGATAAGTATAAAGAAGGTTTATAACATTCATTAAATGTGGAAAGTTGTGATGTCTTGGATAAGAGAAACACCAACTAGGACCAATTTATGAAGTGTTTTGATAAAAGCTACACTAACTCTTGAATATTTGTTTGTCAAGAAATGGTTATTGACAAGAGAATCTTATATGTCAAGGAGTCAGTGGGAGTCTTAATGGTCTTGAAAGGTTTCAAGAACTAATCAAGAATAAACCTTATCGATCATCACTAGCACACGAGTTGAGGTTTACAACCTATCGTGTTGACATTATTTTGTTTCTGTGCCGCTCCAATTAAGTTAATTATGCATGTGAATTCTATGAGTTCTCACTTGAATGCATAAAAGACAAGGACCTTGATCAATGGAAAGTACATTGATAAGAAAAGGTGAGCTGCTTTACTACTTGGAAGACATGGTGGGCAGCTGTGCTACCATAAAGGCAAGAAATCGAGATCAAGAAAGTTCGATCCATATGAGTTTGAATTTGTCGTAAACTTTGGTTTTGACAAATTCACATGGATAGGAACAAATACATCATTTAAATCTAAGTGTCATAAGATTTCCTCCTTCATGAAAATGATTGTGAGGAAATGCTTTCACTAAGAAAGATTTAAGAAGATAGTGATTGTAAAATTGCATTCTCGAATTCGATTCACTATAAGAAAAAGACCCTTTAACGACGCGCAAACCACGACACTCATTGATTAATGTTACGCAAAAGAGAGTAACATTAAAAAAGTGTCGTCTCTTCAAAAAATTTAAAGATTTACGTCACGCATTATTGCGTGCCCTTAAATTAGTGTCTAAACAAAAAAAGAAAAAAAAACGGAGGGCACCTATAGTAAAAATGTGTGTCGTCTAAGGGTGTCGCTTTATAAGTTTTAATGGAACGTGCGTTCCATCCTTTAATAGCAGGGGAAAATGAAATCCTAAAAAATTAAAAACCCCGCGTTTCATCCATCTTTTAGGGTTTCCATGTAAACCTTTGACCTCATTTGCAGGTTTCGTTCTCTGATCAAGTTGTTGCTGTTCGGGAGGGAATAATGAATTCATCCTCTCCACTAGTCGACAACCTTCACTCTTTCCTTCTCCTTTTCTCTGTAAACCCTAATCCGCCTCCACTACTAGCGAATCCCTTTTGTTTATCCTAAAGGAATAACACAACTAAGCTCGTATCTCAGATCAAGTACTCCGGCATGGAGTTAAGAATTGAGGGCTCGCTTTAGGCTCACATCCTCGCTGACGTGCATCACGTGATATTCCAGACCACCGAGGTTTGATCGACTTGAGGCTAAGCAGAGTGGAGGTCGCCACCGACCTCGCTAGCGAGCTTGAAACACCATCCCCTAGCACTTTTTAGGGGGTTGCTAAATGAAAATCGCTAATTGCTTGGCGAGAGGAGAGAAGGAAGTTTGCTGGATTGTGATTGGCTACATTCTCGTTCAATGGATACAACCCAATTTCATTTGAACAATCAAACCATTCAGAACTGGGTTGCAATCGATTTCGCCTTCAAAATTGCTTCCTTGCTTCTGGTCTGTTGATTTCTTTCGCTAATCTTCTTCCTTTCATATCCCTAATTGTTCGATTTTTCAATATTTTGAGAAATTACGAATTAAGAATTGCTTTCTGATTTTGGGAAATTTCTATGAATTCAATTTGGGGTTCTGAAGGAATTGGATTTGTGTGCGTAGGGTAGTTGCTCTCATTTTTGGCGGGAGCTTTCGAGGTCTGATCATATATGGGTCGGTTTATGCAGAGATAGATGGCCAACCCTAGGTTTCGATATAGAACAATCTTCTTCTGTTCCTTAATTCAATTCCCAACAACTTCAGCAACAACATTTAGACTCCAATTTGAAGGTATATCCTTCCAATTGAACCCTCGTGTATTATAGAAAGATGAATGTACGACATAACTGTTACATATTTGGATTTGGATTTAGATTTCTATCCATCAGGATAGATTAAAAATGGATTTCTGAATTTAGTTGGCTGCTGCATCAATAGGTTATCATCCATATGAACAAGTCATTAGAAATAATTGGTAAATAAGTAACAAATTAGTAATAATAAAAAAAGCTTGTAATATTTTTTTATCAAATGTAAGCAGAAGCTTGTGGTGATTATCAAAGTTTTGATTTTTGTAAACTTTTACAAGTCTAATATCATTTATTCTAACTATTCCAAAGAACCACCTGGGAATCTTGATATTCAAGATGCATATTCCAGTCAGTGCTTTGAACAAACTGGGACATGAACTTGAAGAAATCACTGAGCAGGTAATCCTTTAAAATCTTTCTAACATGATTAATCTGTTCTATGTTTTAACTATTGCATTATAACAATTGTAGGAGAAAGATATCGCACTTGGGAATGGTGGTTTCGGGAGACATGCATCTTGCTTTTTGGACTCCATGGAAACTTTAAACCTACCAGCATGGGGGTATGGTTTAAGGTACATGTATGGCCTCTTCAAACAGAGCATTTCTAAAGTAGGGCAAGAAGAAATGGCAGAAGATTGGCTCGAGGTCTGGACCCAACCCACCTCATATTTTCCATTTACTTATTTCTTTACAATTAATCATTTCTCATTTGCTTGATTATATCAGAAGTTTATTCCTTGGGAAGTTGTTAGGCATGATGTTTCCTTTCAGATTCTTTGGTCGTGTTGAAGTCCTCCCCATAGGATCGTAAGCACAACTACCGATACCTTGTTACAGCTGAAAATGGGTTGAGGGAGAGGTTGTACAAGCCCTAGCATATGACATCCCAATTCCTGGATACAAAAATAAAAACAAAAATAGTCTTCTCCTTTGGGAAGCCAAAGCAAGTGCTCAGGACTTCATTTTGTTTCAGTTTAATGTTTGAATACTATAAATATAGGAAAAACCAACTAATTTTATCTAATATTTTGTGTTTTTTTAGGGATAGTTTAGGCTCCATCAATTCAGCCCATTTATTTTTATCTGTTTTGGCAAGTTAATGGTGTAGCACAATTGCACAGTGACATCTTAAAGGCTGAGTTATTTGCAGATTATGTGTCAATATGGCCAAACAAGTTTCAAAATAAGACCAATGACATTACTCCTAGACGTTGGCTCAGGTTTTGTAGTCCTGAACTTAGTCATATCATAACAAAATGGTTAAAAATAGACAAGTGGGTCACTAACCTAGACCTACTTGTGGGTCTGTGGGAGGTATGTTGCTTCCATTTTCTTTCTATTATTATGTAAAAATGACCAAAATGCCCTCTATTCTGAGGATTTACATATCTCTTGTTGATTGTAATTATATCTTATCCTCTCTCTCTAAAAGTTTGCTGACAATCCAGAACTTCAAGTTGAATGGGAGTCAGCCAAAATGGCCAATAAACAGAGATTAGCATAGTACATACTGAAAGTAATAGGCGAAACAATTGACCCAAATACCCTTTTTGACATTCAAGTGAAGTGCATCCATGAATATAAAAGACAGATGTTGAATATCCTAGGTGCTGTTTATAGATACAATAAACTAAGTAACAGCTGGTTTTTGGTTGACAAAAAACCAAAAACCTGACCGGTTCCCGATTGAACCGGTCGAACCGGGCAGTCCAGTCCGGTTTCAAAACACTGTATGAGATAATAATAAAATTTAAAAAAAACAACTATTGATAAATGTATGTATATCAAGATTCTAATAGTTTCACGTACTTAAATCTTTCTTTCTTTCTTGATATGCTTTTGGTTTTACTTGTTTATGATTGTGAATGTAGTTATAAAACTTATCCTATATAAATAGAGTTATTGGTGTTAATCTGTTTCTGGTAATTTTATATTCTTTTTCAGACCTTTAGGCACCGTTCAACGTGGGGAGATTTATGAGATTAGTCGGGAAAGAGTTGCAGTTATCCTTGATAGCACATAAGACAATGATCAATCTGCAAAACCATCACTATATTGGCTTCTTGGTAATTTTATTTTTGTATATCTAACAACATTATTGAATGTTGTAATGAAGATGAAGATGGAAATGTAAATGTTGTTGTTTATATGCAGCTAAGCATGTTGAGCGTGATTTTGATACTGAAGCTGAAGACTGTTATATTGCAATGCAGACATTATCCAAGGTTGCATACATGCTTCTTTCTGTAGTTCATACTGTGTTCATTATGACATATAAATGAAAAGTAAAACAAGTATTTTGTTTGTTTGTTAATTATCTTATTATGATTGCAGGTGTTGAAGTCTGTGCAACCTTTTATTGTGTATTTCCCAGACTCATCTTTATGGTTGTCAAGAGCTGTTTCTAAGTTAAACTGAAAAGAATTTGTGAATAGACTTCAGAAAAGTTTTGACCAGATATCGGGGCCCGTTGTTTTGACATGTTGGCAATATAAAGTTGCTACTGGATCAAAAGAGAAAGAGAAATTTGTAGGTTTACTTACTGTTTTGTTTTCTGTTGTCATGTTTCTTATATCTTTCGTACTAAAAAGATTTGGTAATGCTTTTGTTTTGTTAGCAGACTATGATCCTTCCAAATTTAGGTGGCCTTGCAAAGCTGGTAATTCTTTGATTTTTTTTAGAATACTCTGTGTTATCACTTATTCTATTCAAAATAGATTATATTCTATGCAAAATATGCAATGCCATGTCATTTTTGGGACCAAAAGATGCAACATTTCACCAAAAACATGTCTAACCATTTGAAAAATATAGTTATTGTGTTGTAGCTGTCTTCTTCAACCATTTTTGAAGAATTTTATTATTCTTTCTTGGTCAAAACAGAGTAGTATACAGATACAGATATGGTCAAACCATTTTTGAAGAATTTTAGTACTCTTTCTCTTTCTCTCTCTCTCTCTCTCTCTCTCACACACACATACATACACACTCGGGTTTTACCAGCTGTGACATGTGAAGCAATATACTATGACCCATCAGATAGTAGTTTCAAAGCTTCATTAATAACGTGGGCCCTTCTATATGCACAACGTTACATTTACACCAATAATCCAACTTAGATCATGCACTGGGCATATGAGCTAACTTTGACTAATTCATTTACTAGATGAGTATATAAGCTACCTTAACTGTACACGTAAATTAAAAAGACTTGATAAGCCTTTGTGACCTAATCAGTCTCCGGTGTCATCTCTTTTCTCTTAACCATCACACCCTCTAACAGTATATGTTCCTGGGTTCAGAAGTTAAAGAAATTGAGAAGACAGAGGGGAAGGAAAATCATGCTCCCTCGTTTTTATGAAAGACGTGGCAATAAAAGAAAGGGAGAATGGTGATTATATTATCTCTAACTTTCCTCCTAAAATGGAGGGATTTGGATAGAATAAAAAATCGGTTACTGATATTACCAAATTACCCTCAGCCTATTAATTATATAAACATCAAAAGTACTTTAGTATATTCGTTTGCATCAAAGTTAGATTTAGATACTGGTTAGTAAGTTAGTTGCTTTTTTCTCTTTATTGACACAGAAAAGAAGATGAAGTTTTAACATAATTTTGTTCAATAAGTTGTTGCTTGATCTATCCTAATGTAGGTTGGAAATACAAAGAAAAATGAAAGAGAGAGTTTTGCATATGGAGCTTGTGGTCAGGTATGCTCTACAAATGTTATGCCTTTTTCCTTTTTAACATAAAATACAAAGGTCAAGTATGGTCTACATATGTTGTGATGTGATGATTTTATGGTTTGATTCGTCAGTTTGGTCACATGAAAGCCAACAAACACTGCCCTAAGTACAGTGAAAATTCCAACATCAAAACACTTTTAAAAAAAATAAAAAAGTATATAAATTTGATAGTGTGTTGCTTGATACAGTAACCAATTCCTTTAGCAAGCCAAAGAACAAAGATCGGTTACTACAGAAACTCAGATTAGATGTGTCGCCAAGAACCTCATGTTATTTTGTTTGACTACCCATGTGTCCCATTGGAGGAAGCTCAAGGTTCTTTACTTCTCTTACACCGTAATAATCCATCTTCACGCTTATTTTGTAGTTATGTTTTTTTTTGCAGGCAATATAGATACTGTGAGCAAGTTCATAGGTTTAGAGTCCTTAAGTGGTGTTATTAAGGAAGAGTGGAGACAAGTGAAGCACACATTTAAAAAAATCAGCACAAATCTTGTTTGCAGTGAGGCACACATTAGGTTATTAGAACTATTAGTTTATAAATTTCTCTTACAAATTCTATTGATTTGTTTTATTTTTCTATATATGGAACGATTATTTGTACGACATTAAATTATATGTAATGGATTGTATTTTTTGTATATGAGATTTTATTTTCTATTATGAGACATTAAATACAAATTTAATTTGAAAATTAGTAAATCTATAAATAATATCTTTTTTTTAAACATTTAAAATTATGATACGCAAAAATGTGTGTCATCTTCATTTATGACATGGCCTTTCTTGACAGGGGCTTTCTTGATACGCATTGCGTGTCATTAACACGCGCGTCGTAAGGTTACGACACGCGAATGCGTGTCCTCTTCCTTTATGACAGGGCCTTCCTTGATACGCATTGCGTGTCGTCAACGCGCGTCGTAACTGCGCGTCGTAAATGAGCGTCGTAAATGCGCGTCGTCTCTCTTTATGACAGGGCATTCCTTGACGCGCATTTGCGCGTTGTCTGAGCCTTTTACGACGCGCAATGAGCGTCGTAAAAGGCTGTTTTTCTAGTAGTGATTATGGTTACGGTATCCCTTTCCATAATTTGAATTGTGAGGTTTGGCAATTAGTCTTAATTGTTTAGACATGCATATGAACTATCTAAGGCAAAGGTGTATAAGTTCAAGAGGCCTTGATAAAAAATTATCAAAGCACTAAGTATTAGAAACATGAACTTAAGAAATTCAATAGGTATTGTTTTTCTGAAAGTTAAGATGTTTATGAATACATGTCGAAGCTAGTGGGAGCATAAGTGTTATGTTTATAATAATCATCATGATAGTGGGAGCATAAATGTTATGATTGTATGATTATTAAGGAAAGTATTGCAAGTTGGCAATATTAATTATAGAAAACAAGAGTCATTCTTTGCAAAGTTGTAAGGATGGAATAGTTGTTTTTGCTATAATTAAGGGAGAGAATATTATGCTTCATTTCAAATCTAAAGGCTTAGGTTGTGGAATGTTAATAAATTTAGTCAAATGTATATAGTGTGTTCTTAAAATTTCGATTATGATTACGGCATTCCTCTTCACAATTCGAATTTTGAGAACATAGCAAATAAAACATTATGCATCGTGTCCCATACGCTTAGGGTATCGAATCGATTGCTAATGCTTGACCATTCTAAAATTTTCCAAATGTCTAGCGCGTTTAGAGGGAAAAGGGACTAGAATCGGTTTTGACTAAAATAATTAAACAACTATCAAAGAACAATCCAAAGTTCGACGAGGATTGGTTGCTTGTGAGTAGTTGGAAGCATGGTATTGAATGGACCATATCGACTTATTATGAATAGAAAAGATTCTATTAAGAATGAGTTGTCATATGGAAAATATGGAAATGTGTCCATATTGGGAATTGAATATTGAAAAATCTATGTCTAGATTAGAAACTTGTATGCAAAAGGATGTTCAAAGGAATGTACTTTGAGTGAGAGACATCATATCTAAGGAATTGTCTTGTAACAATCTCCGATGGAGAACTTTGTAATATCATTGGCAATAGTCTTTGTGACGTTGGTGCAGTGACATTACAAAAGGATCATTGCATAAAGTGTTAGAATCTAGCATATTTTATAAGTAACAAGAATTTGATATTCTCACACTTATGAAAAAGGATTTGGAGTTGTGAAATGAGAATGATTGGAAATGTGCTCAATTTGGTCTATTTCACAAAGTGAGAACCATAGGTAAACATTGTGTGCATGCTAGGAGCATGGGACAAGTGTAATAATTCAAGTAAGAAGTTGATTCCCCGAAACGACAAATAATGAGTAATCAATATGGTGATAAATAAAAGGAGTTTTATTTATACTCAAAGGTTTGAGGCCATATGGGATTAGTATTATTCTTGTGTTTCACATTTGCATGTTTTGACTTCCAGAATAATTGAATTTATTAAGAATAATCGAATTATTCGAACGGGCCTCAGTCGTTCATATGTTGGAAGTAGATATGAATGAAGACTGTCGTGAATTGGTGTGTGGATTGTCTAAAAGAGTATTAGACATAAGCAAATGTTTGCTGCAACGTTCATGAGTGCTTATGAATATGATTTGAGCATTGGATTAAACACACGCTCACTTGGATCACTCCATGAATTGTATCACGAGTGATTGGTGAGACGATAACATCTTATATTCTTGAAACCGAGATGTGCGAGTTGTATCTTGCAAATCGGTTGCACATTGATAATATGTAAACGCACTAGTAACTTGGTGTTATAAAACATATTGTTGTGTGTGATTCGGTGAGTAAGTGCAAGCAAGCATTGTATCAAAGTTTATCCGTTCCTTTTATCCAAGGTAGGATAAAAGCGATATCTTTGGGCCCCTCGATGATTTAGTGATGACAAACGTAAATGCTCGGCCGGGCTAGGGCTAATTTGATTTGTTCAATTAGTCAATCGTCATAAATCGGAAATCAAGATATAGTACAAAGAGAATGATTTGAAATCATATCTCATATGATATATAGAACGGAGGAATATATGATCCCTTATCTAAGGACACGCGTATCTGATAGGATCAGAGTTGACAACGGCTTTGGAAAGCTACGATTGCAGATCAGGATCTGAAGTCATACACAGAATAGTTATTAGACTTATCCAAGTGGGAGACTGTTGGATTAGTGTCTAAGTCCATAACTATTTTGGTATGTACTTGACCCGATGGTGCATGGTCCTTTTGGGTTGCCTTCACCAAAGCAACTTGATAGGATGAATTATGGAGAGAAATGATTAAATATGATTTATTAATATATTATGGGAATAATATATTAAAGGAGAAATCATATTGTTTAATTAATATTAGTCAATAATTAATTGGTAATTATTTTTGTGACTAAAAGAGATTAATTAAACTTAAGGGACTGAAATTGTAATTATAAGATAATTGCAATTTGGGCCATGGATTGCCTTTTATTATAAGGTGGACGAATTCTATGGGGGAAGCCCATATGAAATCGTCCAAGGCTTTAAGAAAGGGCTCCATGGGTTGCTTAGGGCTTAAGCAACTAAATTAGGGTTTCCTTGTTAGATAACCCTAATTGCCTTACTATATATAGATCCCTTAAGGACCAAAAACGTGGCTAAGCTTCTTGATAGGGTTTCACACGAGTTTTGGCAGCCTCTAACCTCTCTCCTCTTCATCCTCTGGCTTATGGTGTTTGTGAGCCATTAGAGGAGTGACACTTGTGACTCTAAGCCTTCCAAAGTCAATTCAAGGAGGAATTGGGATTGTTATTACTACCTAACAATCAAGGTAACATCTTAAACCTAATTATATGTTAATATCGATTTACATATGCTAGAATTAGGGTTTATAGTCTTGGATAACTTGCATGTACAATAGAGAAACCTAGATCCAAGCATTAGGGTTTGTATGAGCACATAGGATGTTCTTAGGACCAAAACCCTTCAGCAACATCCTACATACTAGGATATATAACCTAATGGACCAACATCGGTGCCTTCGAACCATGAGTATAATAAGGAAAACTCACCTCATAGTCTGAAATGTAACTGAACAAATCGCTGCTCTAATTGCTATCTCTACCGGTCACATATGCCAAAAATAGGGAACTAATCTAAAATCATTATTCCAATTACCTAAAATGCCCCTAAGTCAAACTTGGTCAAATTACTGGTCATAGTTAAATTCAAATAATCAATAGTCAAAGGGAACTCAACACATACTGAGTACGCCTGCGTACTCAGTCACTACGTTGAGCGTAGTTGCGATCCTTCCAAACTATGGCGCCTTTGCCCAGTACACGCAACGTACCACTTGGTATGTCCAACATAATCCACCTAAATCTACTTTTTCTTATTAAGTTCTTAATGCATTAATATACCATGTCCAAAGCTCAGATCTAGACCCAAATACAATTCCAAGTCATAAAGTTTCCTTCTTTATGACTTTCCATGACTAGAAGTGGTCCAAAAACCAAAACTTAAAACACAAACCCAAGCACCATAACTCTTGCATGGTGGGAAGAAAGGGACCAAGAACACATTTTTATGGTTCCCAGAACTCAAAAATGTCTAAAAGGACAGCTTTTGGTTTAGAGTAAGCCATACTTATGAATACCAAGACTATGGGACCAAAATGCATAAAACTTAAGAACTAGCTAGATTCTAAGAAAACATTTATAATGTCCCAGTAATTAAGGACAAAATTTTCATTATAATTATAATAAACCATCAACCCAAAAGTGTTTTATAAAACCATAATAGAATCAGAGTATAATAAAAATATCCAGATACATCATAGTCAAAATAAAATACGGAACAATGTGGTGTGCGCGATGCGATCACCCTAAGCTCTCCCCCTTGGATCCGGAAGTACATGAAACATAAACTGAAAATCATAAGCACAAAGCTTATTGAGTTCCCCAAAACACTACATACTATACATATCAAACATATAATGGGCCTCGCATGACATCGAGCCGTGATAAGAACAAATATGTCAGTAATATGAGATGGATCTCGTCTCATCACATTCATCAAGCCCCGCCTGGTATACATATAAACACATAAATACATGCAAGAATCATAACGATAAATAACATACAATATATTCATCAGGACCCGCTTGGCATCGGGCCTTGCCCAGTATACATATAAACATATAGACACATGTAAGAATCACAAAGATAAATAACATGCAATATAATCATCAGGCTCTACCTAGCATCGGGTCCCCGTGCACTATACATATCAGATATCATACATACAAGAGTCACGTAAACAACTAGCATCCTAATCAAGATAAACAATGGGCCGACATTGGTGCCTTCGACCCACCAAACACAGTGAGGAAACCACCTCAAGCTGTTGGATATCTTAGATAAAATCTCGGACTGCTGATATGGAAAATCCCCATGCTAACATCATCAAATAATACCCAATTTATAATTGGTCCACAACCTATAATTGGAATCCTAGTCTGATTTACAAAACTCAGGGTAAAAGTACATTTTACCTTTCTTCACTTGTCCTAAAATCCAAGGCCCAATCCAATAGCATCAAAAAGCCTAATGTGGACCAATTTCCTAAATAGGCCCAAAGCACATCATGGGCTAAATCCAAGAAGGCTCAAAACCTAGAAATGGCCCAAAACTCATAAGACTAATGGCCCAATAAGGCCCAAAACCCCTCTAGTCCAAAAGTGCCCCAAACCGTGAAAGTCAACCGAAGTCAACAATAGTTGAGTACGCCTTGTGTACTCGAGCTTACGCCTTGCAGACTCAAGATTCACTTAGTATGCTCTGCATATGAGATGGGTACGCTCATCGTTCTTCTAAGCATGAAATGATCGGGGACCAGGAAACATACACGCAACGTACACATATGTACGCCCTGTGTACGTGCTCATTAAGCACTTTTCCCATTAAGTGCTTAATACTTGCAACCAAAAGCCCAAACTTCATACCTAAGCCTTATTAAATGTATTAATCCATAAATTCATGAACTTGGAGCCTTTGCATGGCTCAAAAGGAGCCAAACCTCACTTTTACAATTCTACTTTCACCATAATAACCTAAACACATGCATGGTTGATCCACAACCATCAGGATGCTAACTTTATAGACTAAGGACCTCATAAACATTAAGGGAAGTAACTATTAACTTTTGGAGTGGAAGGAATCCACTTGATCTCATTATATAACCAAAATGGGAAAACTTCATAAAGACTAGATCTAAGCAAACAAGGAGCAAGTTCCAAGTTTTATACCTCAATGAAGTTGGAAATCGTGAGAGAAATCTGGATCTACAACTCTTCTTTGGACAAAGGTCCTTCTTCCAATCTCTTCTTCTTCAAATCCCACCAACACACACTAGAAACACATACAACAAGGTCAAGTCTCTTCAAAAGGACTAGGGTTTGAAATGTAACTCAAAGGGCCTTGTAGGCTGAGAAATGAGAGGTTGAAGGCTCATAATGTTGTTTAAAGAGGGTTCAAACCCTAAAATCTATGGTTTGTCCCTTGCATGCGTATGCCCCGCATACTACAAATTTTCCGAAAATGGAAAAACCGCCCCTAGGGACCAAATCTATAAAATATTTACATACTAAGGTCAAAAATGAAAGTACCTTGAATCGGGTATTACAAAATTCATCAAATTTCTAACTTTATACCTTCTAGGGGTTGCTTGCAAGGTGGAAGTTCCAGATCTACAATTTCTTAAAGCTTCCAAGATGATCCCACAAACTTCTTCTTCCTTCAAGAACACCAAGACACACTCTTAAGCTAAAAAAGGCTCAGATAATGGATTAGGGTTTGCAAGGGACGTTTTAGGAGATGGAGGCTGATGAAGGAAAATGTTTTGAGGGGATAAGGATGCTTAAATAGTGCTCAAACCCAAAAAATTAGGGTTTGCTTACCTGCCACATACGCATGAGTACAGCCAACGTATTCACATGAACATGCGATTTTTTAATGAGCTACGCCATACGCCCCAAGTATGCATGGCGTAAGGACCAATTTGCAATATTTCTCATATTTTGGGTCAAAAATGGAAATTACCTGATATAGGGGTGTTACATACATCCTGAAAGTGATGAAAAAACCAAATTCCGTAAATGGTTCCTTCACAAGGCCTATGATATGCAAAAACAAAAATCTACTGAGTTTAAGAAGGAGTTATCGACTCTTTTAGTTGGTGCGCATGTGAATGCCTTTACTTACACTGCTTTCATAGTGAACGATTTTAGGTTTATGGTACTTATGCGTGACGCCCAAAGATCAACACAAAACTCGGGGGTTCTAACCGAGGTAGAGAATAAACATAAATATTATGGTCAACTAGAAGAGATTACCAAGCTGCATTATCCTCATAATTATTCCACTTTATTTTATCATTGCAAGTGGTTTGATACTGCAGGAGTTAAATATGATAATAATTCAACTAGTATCGACCCACAACGCGAATTGTGCAGCGAAGATCAACTGATATTTGCGATGCAGGACAAGCAAGTGTTGTACATTCGAGAACCTTCTCGAAGTGACAAAAATAACGACCATTGGTGGGTTGTTGAAAATTTTAATTATAGAAGAATTTGGGATCTACCAATGAACAATGTCGACCATCATCCTATTAAAAAATATCGACAATCATTCAACCGATGTCATTATTAGTAATGCTTCTTCTAATTTCACTCTTTTATTCAACATTGAAGTTGGTCTACCAAAGGGTATCGTCAATAATGTGTTTGAATGCGAGACTAATTATGATGAGGAGGATTCTGATTATGATAGTGATGTGTCAGCAGACACTGAAGTCTCTGAGGGTGAGAATGATTAAAAAATCTTTACATTGGACTAGTAAAATAAGGTTTGTATTTGTTGTAATCATATCATATTATGTGTGTGTATGTGTGTATATATATATATATATATATATATATATATATATATATATATATATATATATATTTATATTGTGTTATAATTTTTAAGGATGTCATTTTTTGGATTGCATTGCTCCATCTTATGGGTGCTATGATGGGCCATGGAGGGGACGGTGGTGACGAGCCACCACATTCGTTCTCTGGAGGTTTTGGTGATCACCATAGCGATAGTAATTAAGATTTATTCTAATTCATTGTATTTCATATTGTATGTATATAAAACTTATCTTAACTAATATTTTTTATGTAGCAGTACATCCCAAACGAAGAGGCATGTCAGTAAACAAAAAATGTGTAAGTTATTTGAAGCTAACAGCAAACAACCTTTGACGATAATATTTGACGTAAATAATTACTTTCCGAATATGGAAGTATACAAATGCTTCATTCAGGAGGTTGGGAACTATATGTGGCGCGACATCGCTTTAGATAAGAACACATGGAAATAAGTTTCTGAAGCCAAAAGGGATGGCATGTTCCAGTATCTTTCGGCAAATTATTATAAAGTTATATTTAATATGTTTAAATTTGAATTATTTTTAACTTCTATATTATTTTGTAGACATGGTTTGATTTTGGAGCGATTTCAAATGATCCAATGTTTTCAGTTTATTGGGCGTCACTGAATAATCAGATATGTGCGTGGTATAAAGGCCGCAAACATCGTGCAAAAGCTCGTTTTATTGATTTTCAAGAGGATGCGGAGGCAAAAGGGCTCGAACCCCTAATGGTATAGATTCGCAACGTTGGAGTGATGCTATTGACCACTTTTTAATAGATAAGCATAAAAAACGATCCAGTGAAAACAAAGAATGCTAAAAAAAGCAAGACGTTAAGAATCATTGAGTGACATGCAACTACGGTAATGCTTGTTTTAAGAACGTAAGTTACAATAATGTTTATTCATTTATAACATATTTTTAATGTTTATTAAAGTATAACATATTTTGTAATGTTAAACAAAATTTGAATAGACTTGAAGCATTTCACCGCGGGCATGTGAATAAACAAGGGGAATTTGTTGATCTGTTAGTTAAAGACCAATATGTAAGTTTTATTACTTAAAAATGAACTAGATTGTTTTTTTGTGTTAGTTATAAAGTATATTGACAATCTTCATGAAATACAAAATGCTTTAGTTGATGAGGTTGCTTCACAGACTCAACACCTAACTGACTCCGGTGGTGATCCAGACTCCATTGATTGAATCGTAACATTTGAGAAGGTGTTAGGTGCTCGAGGGGGACACGTGAGAGGCATTAGGCCTAAACCACCTTCTGCAGCGAGTACAAGTGCTCCATCCCAATGGCAGTCATAGTCACAAGCGTCACAACCAACACATGTACTTATTAAACTCTTAAAGAATTTAGTAACTTTGCTACATTGTTAAGAAATTGATGCATTTATAGTAATTTTTGGTAGTTTGATACTTTGTTTATTTGTTACGTGGTTAATTAATTTGTTATGAATTTTATAGTTTGATAATTTGTTAAATTGTTAAAAACTTAATTGATTTGGTGGTTTGATAGTTTGTTAAATTGTTAATGATTTAATTCATTTGGTGGTTTGATAGTTTGTTAAATTGTTAATGACTTAACGTGTTTTGGACTTAATTGTTAAGTAATAATAATTTGTTTTTTAGTTTGATATTTTAACTTATATTCTTACTTTGTAGGATGTGGATGTTAACGTTTTTCTCCAAAACCCAACGTTTGTGATGGAAATTGGAGATATTATCTGCCAGTTTAAGAGTCAAGTCAACAATAAGGAAAACAACGATGGGAAGTCGAAGACGCCTAGTATTTCTTGTTTTATGTTATGGATGATGTTATTTTGAATTTATTAGATAGTCTATGGATGATATATTTGATGTTTATTTAGATTTATTAGATGGTTTATGTAATGTGGTATATTTGTTATTTTATGTAATGTGATATGTATTGTTTTATGTAATATGGTATGTATTGATTTATGTACTATTATCAAATCTGCATTTTATAATATATAAACTAATATCATATACTAGTATAACTTATTAAAAAAAAAGCATTAGCAGCGACACCTTTAGCGACGACATGCATTAATTGCGACGACACCTGCCTCCAAGGAGCCTGCTTGGTGGAAAAACTCTGACCGACAGCTGAAATATCAATAGAGACGACGCTAATAGTGACGCTCGAGGCTTTTAGACAACACCTATTAGAGACGACGTTAATTACAACAATAATTAAGTATTACCTACAAGATAATAGTGGCGACCCATTAGCGACGACATGACGTCTATTAGCGACGACTTTAGGAATCAATTGCGACGTTTTATCGTCGCTAAAGGTAAGTTTTTTTTTTGTTGTGCTTTAGACATCCTTGAGCTTTTGTCTTTGGGTTATGACTGATTATACGTACATTTCCATCACATAAAGTAGAAGGGATCTCATTCCTTACACCATAGAAGAAGAATGATTAATGCTCTTTAAATTGGATATCTCCATAAAATTTATTATTATTATTATTATTATTATTATTATTATTATTATTATTATTATTATTATTATTATTATTATCATTATCATTGTTTTCTTGGGGGGGGGGGGGGGGGGGGGTCTTTAATAGATACACCATATTAAAATACTCGTAATCTTATTTAACTGTATGAGTAATGCAGTTAACGTGCTTTACAATTTCTATATGTGTAACACTGTAAAATTTTCAAATAATTTTTTTATTTTTAATTTCCAAAATAATACTCATAAATCCACATCATCACATAAATTGTAATTCCATTTTCAAGACAACATCAGAGTATTCCAAAATCCTCAAATCTTTATAAGCCGACAGATGTGTACAATCGAGCATTTGCCTTCCCAAAATCTACAAAAGTACCTGAAGCACATATCAAACTACTCTGTAAGCACGAATCTTAGTGAGTTCCCCAAAATACCACACACAAATAATCAGCCTCTCATGGCTATATCCCAATAAGGACCCTCTGGTCATGTGTCCCAGTGTAGACCCTCTAGTCTCATAGCTCGGGTTGGACCCTCCAGTCCAGTATCTCACTAATGCACAGAATAATAAACAACATATATCACAAGATAGAATGCATGATAACTCATATCTCATTATGTAACATCCGGATTCCCATGTATCTTATTTTAATTATTTATCTTGAGTTTTGTGGAGGGACTCGACGAGTTAACGCTCAGACTTGCCGAGTAGGATCGCGAGTTCTTGTCTGGATTAATGACCGGACTCGACGAGTCGATGCGTGGACTTGACGAGTCTGTGATATAAAGTGAAACCCTAAATCTCAGGGCCTGAGCCCTATTTAAAGGCCCTTATGGCCGTCATTTGCGGCCACTACTCCCCTATGAAAACCCTAGAGAGCAAAGAGATCTTAGAGAGCACTTTGGAGGCTAATTCTTCATCCTTTGGAGTGATCTTGCAAGAAGGAGTGGGAAAATCCAAGCTAGGTCGATTGTGGAGCTTGGATCTGTGTTGTTCACACTGAGATTCATGTTTTGAGGTACAAGTTCCTTCCCATTTCGTGTATTGATAGATTCCTTGAATCTAGGGTTTCCTTTGCACAATTTGAGTTAGATTATGAAGCATATGATGTCCCTTTGGGTGTAGATGATAGATCTGGACCTTGAGAGGTCCAAAAGGTCCCAAGCTTCCAGCTTTATGAGGTTTCATGTGAGCCTTGAGAGTAGAACCCCATTTTAAAGGTTATTTCTCCATTTTTGGTCTTATAAGCATTGCATGATCGTAAAGTTTGAACCTTTACTTGACTTTCGAGTGTTAGAAGGTTAGATCTACTAGTTGGAGAAGCAGATCTGACCTCAGAAGATTGTTTGAGTGTTTTCATGGGAGCAACTCGCCGAGCCCATAAAGGGACTCGACGAGTCGAGTCGGGTTGCCCTGCGATTCGCGACCTATGATAACCCGTTGAGTGTAGGGTTGACTCAATGAGTCGAGTGAGGACCAGGGGCGAAGAGGACATGCATGGACTCGCTGAGTCACACGAGTGCACTCGACGAGTCTGGTCAAAGTTTGACCGTGGACTTTTGGTTGACTTTTAGGGTTGGTCAACAATTGGACTTGTGGACCATTTGAAGGGTAAGAGGGTCTTTTAGCCTTCTTAGAGGACATGGAAGAGACTAGTCTAGCCTGGAGAGCCCTTATTGATTTGAGATAATTTTTTATGTGTTTAGGCAGAGGCTAGATCAGTGTATACGTGTGCAAGATTATCCGAGATATCCGAGGTGAGTCTTCTCACTATACATTACCTAGAGTGGTATTTATGTGTTGACCGGAGGGTTTTGTGTGCTATGTGTATGTATGAGATTATGTGCAATGTGATATATGTATGCTATATGATTGTATAGACTGGATCGGAGGGTCCAACGATATAGACCGGACCGAAGGGTCCAACGCTACAGACTGGGCCGAAGGGTCCAACGAGCTATGACCGGACCAGAGGGTCCAACGAGCTACAGGGCTGGAGGATCCCGCTGAGACACATCGACCGGAGGGTCATACTGTAGCCTCGAGTGGCGTATGTGTTGTATGTGGTATTTTGAGGAACTCACTAAGCATTCATGCTTACAGTTGTTGTGTTATGTGTTTCAAGTCCTAGTGATGATCGCGGGAAGGCTCCGACATGATCCGTACACACTTGTGGAGTTTATGTTTGAGATTCTGGGATATGTTTTGTGATGATAACATTTGATACATTATGTTTTGACATTATTTTATGAGTAAATGTATGTTTTAAAAATGAAAAATTGTTTTGAAAATTTTACGTTGTTACAAGTTGGTATCAGAGCTTTTAGTCATTACATCAGTATTTGTCGAGAGGCGTTGAGTCGACCTCTTCGGGTTTCCATAGCTGACGAGCGAGCAGTTTATGCTATTGAGGTGATTCGGGGATGTGTACTCGAGATCTTCAGTGTCGAGTTCCCGATTGATCTAGTCCCGATTGCGATGGGGGACGTTTGTGTTATATTGGGAATGGATTGGTTGAGCCGTTTTGGGGCTGTTATAGACTGCGAGTGATAGTTGGTGACGATACAAGACCCTAGTGGGGGAGTACTTACGGTGTACGATGAGGGTACCCGTTCTGAGTCAGCATTCTATTCGGCTGCTAGGGCGAGGTAGAGTCTACAGCAGGGCTGTAGTGGGTTTGTGACTTACGTGATGGACACACAAGTGGTAGTGGAGAGGTCGAGATCGATTGATGAGGTACCGATACTACGAGAGTTCCCGGATGTGTTCCCCGAGGAGCTGCTAGGTGTGCCTCCTGAGAGGCAGGTGGAGTTTCGCATTAATTTAGTTCCGGGAGCGGCGCCTATTGCCAAGGCACCCTATCAACTTGTGCTGCCATAGATACATGAGTTATCCTCACAGCTTCAGGAGCTGATAGGAAAGGGATTTATCAGACCGTGTAGCTCGCCTTGGGGAGCGCTGATCCTTTTTGTCAAGAAGAAGGATGGTTCACACCAGATGTGCATTGATTACCAGGAGTTGAACAAGTTGACGGTTGTAACGACCCAAAAATCACGACTAAAAATTTCTTTTAAAACATTACTAAAACCATATTTACAAAAACTGTATCATAATTCATAACATAATTTTTAGAGTATTAATTCAAAACATAATCTCATTATCATAGTCAATCATCCCTAGGCTAACTGACTATGGTGTGTGCACTGCAATCTTCCTGAGCTCTGCTTTTGAAAACCGAGTACCTGAAACCAAAACTGAAAACCGTAAGCACGAAGCTTAGTGAGCTCCCCCAATCTACCACATACCACACAATAACATATTAAGCACATACTGGACCTTGCCCACTGCATCGGACCGAAGTCCGGACTAACTGTGGCCTTGCCCCCTACATCGGACCGAAGTTTGAAGCTGACTGGGACCTTGCCCCCTACATCGGACCGAAGTCCGAAGCTGACTGGGACCTTGTCCCCTACATCGGACCGAAGTCCGAAGCTGACTGGGACCTTGTCCCCTACATCGGACCGAAGTCCGAAGCTGACTGGGACTTTGTCCCCTACATCGGACCGAAGTCCGAAGCTGAATGGGACCTTGTCCCCTACATCAGACCGAAGTCCGAAGCTGACTGAACATAGCATAAACATATCCACTAGCATAAACACACATATACTACATTGGGCCGTAGCCCGGATCACATATCACATAACTCCTGTCTGAGCCACGAAGGCATCAAACATGCTAATTACTGCATCGGATCAAATCTGGAAACTACTACTAGCTAAACGGGCCGGCATTGTGGCCTTAGACCCGTTTCCACTGGAAGGAAACTCACCTGAACTGCTGAGCTCTGCTGATAAACCTCTGGCTGCTACTCAACAATCTCCTGAACCGCTGCTCCTCTAGCTCTCCGAGCTATCAATATCCATATAACACTTAGTCCAACTGACCTCCAAAGGTCAACTGGGTCAACTCTGGTCAAGGTCAAAATCCTGGTCAAAGTCAACCTTCCAGGTTAACCCTACTCGCCGAGTCCTCCTAATGACTCGCCGAGTTCATATGCTCAGGGTCTTTCTATTCGCTACTCGACTCGCCGAGTCAGTCTATGACTCGCCGAGTCCAACTAGTTCCAAGTCCTGTCCTGACCAACTCGCTGAGTCACCACCCGACTCACTGATTCGAGTCTCAACTCGAAGGGTTTGGGGTTTCGCGACCTGAATCGCCGAGTCCACTAATAGACTCACCGAGTCCAAGGCAATCTTCAACCAACTCGTCGAGTTGTTCTTCCAACTCGCCGAGTTCATGCTTAACTTCATCCGACTCGACGAGCTGTTCATCCCACTCGTCGAGTTCCTCCTCATCTTCAAGCTACTCGCCGAGTCCATTCGAAGGACTCGCCGAGTCTATTCAAATCTACATACATGCGGAGGACTTTTGAGTCATGCATGGACTCCAAACTGTAGATCCACTCTTCTAAAGCCTATTCCTTACGTAAAGTGGCAAACTTTACGTGTAGCTAACGAGATCTAGGCTCAAAACACTATAAACTAGAGTTTGAGGCAAAGGGGCTCAACAATCAACCCATAGACTGATGCTTTATAATTCTCTAGGCCAAGATACACATAGATCTGAAGTAGCAACTTCAGATCTGGGCTTCTAACTCGAAATGGTTCATGAACTTGTCCTAAAAGCCCCAAATCCCATGATAAAGGTTGATCTATAGGCAAAAGAGGGAAGGTCACGACTCATTACCTTCAAATGCTCTGGAAGACCTCACAAACTCTGGATCTACTGCCAATTCTTGAATCCCCAATGTGTGCCTTCTTCCTTCTTCCTTCAAATCACCCAAAATGGCAAGAAAGCTTGAATGAGCAACAATGGAGGCTTAGGGTTTCTGGTTCTGGACTATAGGGCCGCAACTGAGCCCTTGGGAAGAGAATAAGATACTTAAATAGGGTACCAAGTCCCGAATTTAGGGTTTCCAAACCCAGACCTGACTCGCCGAGTCCACTCGCCGACTCGCCGAGTCGGTCACTTGCTTTACACCCGGATCCCGCTCCGACTCGCCGAGTTCCTCCCTGGACTCGACGAGTCAACCCTCTTCAACTTAGGGTTTTTCCTTTCCTTTCTTGACCTTTCTGATTTCGGGTGTTACAACTCTCCCCCACTTAAACTAAACTTCGTCCTCGAAGTTTGCTATGGCCAACTGTCCTGCGAACTGCCTCCAACTCTCTGTCTGGGAAACTAACACCCTTTTGTCTATCACTCCAGCCACTCACAGTGCCGGTCACTACTATTGGTACATATTGAATCCTTCTCTTTTCTATAATTTCCTCTACGCTACTTCCTCTGACTGAAAATCCTGTTGCCCCTCATCCGCCTACCGGATGCATTGAGACTACCCAGGTCTAACTAATCTGTCGATATCTGGGTTATCGGACTCCCACCGGTCATTACACTCCATCGCAATCTCCTAGTCGCTCCCAGCGATTCCTGAAGATACTTCGACTCTCTATAACTGTCCTATCCATTCTGCCACTCATACTGAAACGATGTTGCTGGAACCAGCTTACTTATCTCCCATCTGATTACTCGACTCCTACTAACTCGAGCCTTCCATCCTTAAGGAAAACTGCCTGCCTAGCTATCCTTACAGATCACTTATACTTGGCAGAAGGCTCAACTGATCCTGCTGAGAGGGACTTGCCATTTCCAAATCAACCAACTATACCGTCAGCACTTGCATTCCAACACAAATACTAATACTGTCCAAAACTCTGAAACTTTCCAAACACTGAACTGTCAGCAATACTGAACATGCCTGAAACTCTAAACTGACTGAAACACTGAGCTACCTGAAACACTGAACTGACTGAAACACTGAGCTGTCTGAAACACTGAACTAACATATGGCTGCTTCCCAAATATCTCGAGACCCTCCTGGTCTCCAATCATTCGTCGGTTATTTGCAACACTGAGTTCCAACTCAACTGTGGAGTCAAAGGACTCCTCACTTAGTCGCTCCCACGACTTCTGAACGAAATCTTTCTCTGGAACTAGCTTCCACTAGTTATCCTGTCACTATGGCTCTAGCAACCTTCCGATCCAACCGATCGGGTCCATACGTCACATCCTGACATCATCAATTCCACGACTAACAACATGATGGCTCCCAGACTGACGGTAGCCCTTAACATACCCGAACCCCAACGGTCCACTAATACTCTGATCTCATAACTGAGGCGAAGATCTACCCATAAATCGCCGACCTAACCATAACTGAACCATTTGGGAAATCCAGAATCTAACTCGTGGATTCCCATATCCTCACTACTGCACCCGAACTGGTGGGTACTACTGCTTTCCCGCGTCCAACAACGCGCTCATGCTACCTACCAATCTGATAAAGGTTGCGACTACGCTCGCGGACTTACAACTCTCTAATACTATCTGGCTGCTAGTGAATGCTACGGCTACCCCCGCAGACTTACAACACCACTACTACTATCTGACTGCTAGTGAATGCTACGGCTACCCCCGCAGACTTACAACACCACTACTACTATCTGACTGCTAGTGAATGTTACGGCTACCCCCGCAGACTTACAACACTACTACTACTATTTGACTGCTAGTGAATGCTACGGCTACCCCCGCAGACTTACAACACTACTACTACTATCTGACTGCTAGTGAATGCTATGGCTACCCCCACAGACTTACAACACTACTACTACTATCTGACTGCTAGTGAATGCTACGGCTACCCCCGCAAACTTACAACACTACTACTACTATCTGACTACTAGTGAATGCTACGGCTACCCCGCAGACTTACAACACTACTACTACTACCCCGAGGACATCCTGACTATCCCTAGTCCCGCTAGTGATTCCTCATCCTGATTTCTCAAAAACAGCCCTCAATCTTTGAATACTACATCATCCTCGACATCTTATATCCTTGATATACTTAGCGCTTCGTCGAGGAACTCTTCGGCTTGATTCCCAAACCAACCGTCTACTAATCCGGATACAAGAAGCTTTTGTTGGGAAGTTTCCAAACTCCCAACTCCTGAATCTACGCAATCCTGCATGCTGACTCTGCCACTGGCTACTAATACAAAGACATCTCTTGCTAACCGTTCTCAGGATCCTCATTCCGACTCACTTGAGCCTCTACAGGTGGTCCTCCAATCCCGGATTCTCAACCAGCTTCTAACCATCTTGATTACATGAACTAACTGCTGGGAAGGTCCTCGAACTCCCAAATCCGAACTCCTCAATCCATCCATCACTATGCTATAATCATTTCAGAGGCCGCGCAATCATTCTGAGTCTACGTGGCTCTTATCCTTGTGTACTTGGAAGGGTTCTCCCCCACTTGGATTCGACTAGATCCTTACTGCTCACTGGTCGAAAGGATTTCCAACCTTCCTTTCATAAAAAGGGCGATATGCTGTCCGCTGACGTTTACCCTTGCCAGCGCTCCAACTAACTCTTACCAGATCCGCACCCTTCCTGCTATCTGACTGAGCACCCCTTCGATCCTTAACTGTAATTGCTTTAGGGACTACATCCCAAGAATCTGCGTTTGGGGTGCACATCCCCAACTCACTTCCGTACTGACCGCTAGCTACTCCACTAAAAACTCTGAACTATCACTACTGAGAATATAACTGATCATTACTCGACTAACGCCCTCCGCAAGTAGTAAGGCACTACTGCATCTTACACATACATGGTACAGTTACTGTATCCGAAGTAACCTGATCTAGAGGGAACGACCTCCAATTCACCATTCGAATTCCAAGGTATGCAGATGGCATAAAACTCAACCACAAGCAGGTAATATAATACCCCAACACTTAAGCTTACTGATAACAATGCAGCAACATAACAATAATATCACAATAATAGATGACAGAAAAGCAAAAGATACATACCTCCATCACTCAGTGCTGCTCGAATCCCTGCTGAAATCTACCGGAAAACTCGGCTCCGAGCTGTAGGCGCCCTTGCCCGGCCCTGATGTCCGTTGGGCTCTTGAAGTCCCAGGGGCAGGAGCTGGCACCTGCCCGACTATATACAAACTCGGACAGTGGGCCTTCTTGTGGCCTCTCTGACCGCAAAGGAAACATATCGGGTCAAGTCCCTGGGCAATGGTAGTAGTACAATCCCTGCTGATATGACCCATTCGACCGCATCTGAAACAGCCCAAATCATCACCACTTCTACGCCTGCACACACTCATGTGCGTCCTTCCGCACTTCCCGCATCAACTGCGGTTCTGATAGTTCCTCGTCCTCAAATCCGAACCCTTGGGCCTCTTACCCGAACCTGAGGCTTCCTGAGTCTCATCCGTTTTCCTCTTCCTTTTCGACTCCCTGCCCGCCGACTGAACAACAGCTGTCTGATCCTGGAGCCTCTCGATCAATCTATCAGTGATCCTCACGACCATGTCGGGCAGATCCTCGCGAATGGCTCGCGAAACTTCCTCAACTATCCAATCATCCAAAGGCTTCTCTTGGAGACAGGATGCCCCACTCACTCCTGTCCCCTGATGGCAAAAACTAGAAATGGGATCTCCCTCCCTGATGGATCCCCGAACTCCATAAGAATCGGGATCTAGACGAGCCCCAACCTGTCCTGAAACTATCCCGGCCTTAAAGGCCTCAAGATGACTGTCCATGAGCTCCACAATGGCCTCCCTAACCGAACCGAAAATCACCGGAGTCTGATCAATGATGTTGCACGTGATCTCTGCGGAAATGAAATCCCTCATCTGATCATCAAGCTGCTCGGCTCTAAAGCCCGAGCCAGATCCCTCCTCGATGCCTGAACTGCTAACTGGTAGCTCGCGCAATGTCACCATGATGAAAATATAACAATTCCTGATCAATTTACACACTACTGCTGAGGGATTTCTCACCCCACCAACCCTGGTTTCGTCTTGGCCCCTCTTGAATCGAGTACGGATCCTCTGCTTTTAGTAGTATGGGCCCCTACTACCTTCCACATCTATCCGTACTTTCCTCAAGAGTTACCTCAACTCCACCAAATCACTTCTACTAATACTGATCTTTGCTACTCTCATCCTAGGCTTGCCCTAGGGAACTCTCTGACTCCACTCAAACCAGTCCTCAGCTACTAAAGGCCTCCTTGTAATGCTAATTAGCCACCACCTGAATACCATCACATGCAATGAGGCTCGGATAATCCTTCGAGTAAAAGACTCGTCCCTACAACGGTTGGACTCAGACAAGAGCTGCGCAATAGGGCCAAATCCAGCACTCTGAGATTATTCAACCCTGCGCACATGTGATGTGACGTATTCACCTAATGGCTAACTCCCACCACTCAGAGTCCCACAAAGCACAAAGCAAGCAGCATTCGGATAAAGGAAACATACTCAGGCAAAACTATTCTCATAACGAGAAGCTACACTAGCATACAATGCTAAGCTCGCGCTACCAGGCATAACCCAATACAGGCTATCCTACTGCTGTCTACTCAATACTAGCATGCAATTCTCATAAAGCTGTAACACATATAGCAGGCACATAAGGCATCCTCCTAGATCCTTAGTCCTATACTAGCATGCTGTTCTACTGAAACTGGAACAATTAATCATAAAAACTTATATTGGTAGTTTGGGAGTACTTACTTGAGCTCGGCTGATCGCATGCACCACACCCTTATCTTGTTTAAAAATTCTTTTCTTTTTAAGTGCTTTTCAAAATCTCATTCGAAAACATTTTTCTTTTTGAAAATCTTTTTATCTTTCCCTTAGTTTGAGTTCAGATGCACCCGGAGGTGTATCCGAATCCCTTAAACCAAGGCTCTGATACCAACTTGTAACGACCCAAAAATCACGACTAAAAATTTCTTTTAAAACATTACTAAAACCATATTTACAAAAACTGTATCATAAGTCATAACATAATTTTTAGAGTATTAATTCAAAACATAATCTCATTATCAGAGTCAATCATCCCCAGGCTAACTGATTATGGTGTGTGCACTGCAATCTTCCCGAGCTCCGCTTTTGAAAACCGAGTACCTGAAACCAAAACTGAAAACCGTAAGCACGAAGCTTAGTGAGCTCCCCCAATCTACCACATACCACACAATAACATATTAAGCACATACTGGACCTTGCCCACTGCATCGGACCGAAGTCCGGACTAACTGGGGCCTTGCCCCCTATATCGGACCGAAGTCTGAAGCTGACTGGGACCTTGCCCCCTACAACGGACTGAAGTCCGAAGCTGACTGGGACCTTGTCCCCTACATCGGACCGAAGTCCGAAGCTGACTGGGACCTTGTCCCCTACATCGGACCGAAGTCCGAAGCTGACTGGGACTTTGTCCCCTACATCGGACCGAAGTCTGAAGCTGACTGGGACCTTGTCCCCTACATCGGACCGAAGTCCGAAGCTGACTGAACATAGCATAAACATATCCACTAGCATAAACACACATATACTACATTGGGCCGTAGCCCGGATCATATATCACATAACTCCTGTCTGAGCCACGAAGGCATCAAACATGCTAATTACTGCATCAGATCAAATCTGGAAACTACTACTAGCTAAACGGGCCAGCATTGTGGCCTTAGACCCGTTTCCACTGGAAGGAAACTCACCTGAACTGCTGAGCTCTGTTGATAAACCTCTGGCTGCTACTCGACAATCTCCTGAACCGCTGCTCCTCTAGCTCTCCGAGCTATCAATATCCATATAACACTTAGTCCAACTGACCTCCAAAGGTCAACTGGGTCAACTCTGGTCAAGGTCAAAATCCTGGTCAAAGTCAACCTTCCAGGTCAACCCTACTCGCCGAGTTCATATGCTCAGGGTCTTTCTATTCGCGACTCGACTCGTCGAGTCAGTCTATGACTCGCCGAGTCCAACTAGTTCCAAGTCCTGTCCTGACCAACTCGCTGAGTCACCACCCGACTCACTGATTCGAGTCTCAACTCGAAGGGTTTGGGGTTTCGCGACCTGAATCGCCGAGTCCACTAATAGACTCACCGAGTCCAAGGCAATCTTCAACCAACTCGTCGAGTTGTTCTTCCAACTCGTCGAGTTCATGCTTAACTTCATCCGACTCGACGAGCTGTTCATCCCACTCGTCGAGTTCCTCCTCATCTTCAAGCTACTCGCCGAGTCCATTCGAAGGACTCGCCGAGTCTATTCAGATCTACATACATGCGGAGGACTTTTGAGTCATGCATGGACTCCAAACTGTAGATCCACTCTTCTAAAGCCTATTCCTTACGTAAAGTGGCAAACTTTACGTGTAGCTAACGAGATCTAGGCTCAAAACACTATAAACTAGAGTTTGAGGCAAAGGGGCTCAACAATCAACCCATAGACTGATGCTTTATAATTCTCTAGGCCAAGATACACATAGATCTGAAGTAGCAACTTCAGATCTGGGCTTCTAACTCGAAATGGTTCATGAACTTGTCCTAAAAGCCCCAAATCCCATGATAAAGGTTGATCTATAGGCAAAAGAGGGAAGGTCACGACTTATTACCTTCAAATGCTCTGGAAGACCTCACAAACTCTGGATCTACTGCCAATTCTTGAATCCCCAATGTGTGCCTTTTTCCTTCTTCCTTCAAATCACCCAAAATGGCAAGAAAGCTTGAATGAGCAACAATGGAGGCTTAGGGTTTCTGGTTCTGGACTATAGGGCCGCAACTGAGCCCTAGGGAAGAGAATAAGATGCTTAAATAGGGTACCAAGTCCCGAATTTAGGGTTTCCAAACCCAGACCTGACTCGCCGAGTCCACTCGCCGACTTGCCGAGTCGGTCACTTGCTTTACACCCGGATCCCGCTCCGACTCGCCGAGTTCCTCCCTGAACTCGACGAGTCAACCCTCTTCAACTTAGGGTTTTTCCTTTCCTTTCTTGACCTTTCTGATTTCGGGTGTTACAACGGTCAAGAACCGTTATCCCTTATCGAGGATCGATGATCTATTTGATCAATTGCAAGGAGCATCTTGGTTCTCCAAGATTGATCTGAGGTCTGGGTATCATCAGATGAGAGTGCGGGATGAGGATATCCAGAAGAAGGCGTTCAGAACTCGTTATGGGCATTACGAGTTAGTGGTGATGCCTTTTGGGCTCACCAATGCACCGCAGCGTTCATGGATCTCATGAACAGGGTATGCAGGCCGATGTTGGATCGTTCGGTGATCGTGTTCATCGATGACATATTGGTGTATTCGAGATCTAGAGAGCAGCATGAGGAGTATCTGAGAGAGATTCTCGGGGTGTTGAGGACGGAGAGGCTTTTCGCCAAATTCTCTAAGTGTGATTTCTGGTTGCGAGAGGTCTAGTTCTTGGGACACCTCGTTAAACAGAAAGGGATATTGGTCGACCCGGCCTAGATTGAGGCGATGATGAGCTGGGGGTGCTGAGATCCTCCACCAAGATCAGGAGCTTTCTGGGATTGGCTGGCTACTATCAGAGATTTATCAGGGATTTCTCCAAGATTGCGGTTCCTCTCACCAGGTTGACCCGAAAGGGCGTGATTTTTAGTTGGGGTCCAGAGCAGCAGGCCTCATTCAAGACGCTTCGCCAGAGATTATGCGAAGCCCCGGTGTTATCCCTCCTGGATGGAATGGAAGATTTTATGGTATATTGTAAAGCATAGATATCGGGTTTAGGTGCAGTGCTTATGCAGAGGGGGCACGTGATAGCATATGCATCGAGGCAACTGAAGCCTCATGAGATGAGGGATCCCACCCACGATCTGGAGTTGGGGGCAGTGGTATTTTCTCTCAAGATCTGGCGTCACTACCTGTTTGGGGTTCGGTGTACCATATACATGGACCACAAGAGTTTGAAGTATTTGATGGATCAGCCCAACCTGAATATGCGCCAGAGGAGATGGTTGGATGTGGTAAAGGATTACGATTGTGAGATCCTGTACCACCCGAGCAAAGATAATGTTGTAGCTGATGCTCTGAGCCGTAGGGTAGAGAGTGCCCCGATTCGAGATATCTGTATGCGACTGACAGTCATGACACCGGTTTTGGACACCATTCGAGAGGCTCAGGCGAAGGTCGTGTTACCGGAGAACCGCAAGAGAGAGCGGGTAATCGGGCAGGTATCTGAGTTCGTTACCGATAGTCGAGGGATTCTGACCTTTTAGGTTCGGATTTGGGTACCGTTTGCGGGTGGAGCGTGTACCATTCTGATGGAGGAGGCGCATAGATCGAGGTTTTCAATTCATCTAAGGGCCACTAAGATGTATTTGGACCTGAAGAGAGAGTACTGGTGGCCATGTATTAAGAGGGATGTGGCGTGGTTCGTTGAGAGGTACTTGACCTGTTGCAGGGTTAAGGCCGAGCACCAGCGTCCGCATGCCAAGTTGCAGCCACTTGAGGTTCCCCAGTGGAAGTGGGAACAAAATTCTATGGATTTTATCACCAAATTGTTGAGGACCGCGAGAGGTGTTGACGCAATTTGGGTGATCGTTGACCGGTTGACGAAGAGCGCTCACTTCCTTGCTATCAGTGAGAGCTCTTCCGCAGAGAGGCTGGCAGAGGTGTATGTGAGGGAGGTGGTATCGCGGCATGGTGTACCGATATTGATTATGTCAGATCGAGATATACGTTCCACTTCCAGGTTCTGGAGGAAGTTCTATGAGGAGTTGGGTGCGAGACTGCATTTCAGTACCGCCTACCACCCACAGAATGACAGGCAAAGTGAGCGGACTATTCAGACGCTTGAGGACATGCTTAGAGCATGTGTAGTGGACTTAGGAGGAAGTTGGGACACGTACTTGACGTTGGCTGAGTTTTCCTAGAACAACAGCCACCATTCGAGTATTGGTATGCCTCCCTTCGAGTTGTTATATTAGAGGAGGTGTCGGACTCCCATCTGCTAAGGAGAGGTAGGGCAGTGAGTGATGGGCAGCACTGAGATAGTGCTTCAGACATCGGAGTAGATACATCAGGTCATGCAGAGGTTGTTGACAGCGCAGAGTCGTCAGAAAAGTTATGCGGATAGGCGGCGATCTGAGCTTGAGTTTTAGGTGGGGGATTTCATACTCCTGAAGGTATCTCCTTGGAAAGGAGTGATCCGATTTAGGTAGAGGGGCAATCTGGGGCCCCGGTACATTGGTCCGTTCAGGGTGACCGCTAAGGTGGGCAGGGTAGCGTATCGTTTAGAGCTACCTGTGGAGTTGAGCCAGATTCATGATACCTTCCACGTGTCCCAGTTGAGGAAGTGTATAGCCAACGAGTCGGTGGTGGTACCATTGGTGGATGTTCAGGTGGATGCGAGCCTGAACTATGTTTCGTGGTGATAGATCGTAAGATCAAGGTTTTGAGAAACAAGGAAGTGCCATTGGTTCAGGTTCAGTGGCAGCATCGCAAAGGGTCTGAGCTGACTTGGGAGCCGGAGGCGGAGATGCGGAAGCAACGTCCAGAGCTGTTTGTAGAATGAGACTTCGAGGGCGAAGTCTGATTCTAGTGGGGAAGAATTGTAACATCCAGATTCCCATGTATCTTATTTTAATTATTTATCTTGAGTTTTGTGGAGGGATTCGGTGAGTTGACGCTCAGACTCGCCGAGTAGGATCGCGAGTTCTTGTCTGGATTAATGACCAGACTCGACGAGTCGATGCGTGGACTCGGCGAGTCCGTGCTGTAAAGTGAAACCCTAAATCTCAGGGCTTGAGCCCTATTTAAAGGCCCTTATGGCCGTCATTTACGGCCACTACTCCCTTGTGAAAACCCTAGAGAGCAAAGAGAGCTTAGAGAGCAATTTGGAGGCTAATTCTTCATCCTTTTGTGTGATCTTGCAAGAAGGAGTGGGAAAATCCAAGCTAGGTCGATTGTAGAGATTGGATATGTGTTGTTCACACCGAGATTCACGTTTTGAGGTACAAGTTCCTTCCCATTTTGTGTATTGATAGATTCCTTGAATCTAGGGTTTCCTTTGCACCATTTTGAGTTAGATTATGAAGCATATGATGTCCCTTTGGGTGTAGATGATAGATCTGGACCTTGAGAGCAGGGCCGGTCTGAAGATATTATGGGCCCAGGGCAAAAATAAAAAATGGGGCCCCCAAAGTTATAAATATAATAAAAATTAATTCGAAATAGAATGTTATAAAATTCGCAAAAATCACTATTAATATCAAAAAAACACAAACATGGTCACAAAACTTTTATAGTATACTAACCATTTTTGATCGGGTGACAAACCATTATTTAACTTTCTAGTATGAAATGCATAAGAAAAATATATAGAAAATTTATCTTTAGGAAACACAAGATTCATTTCTCTTATTGGCCCTTTTTCAATTAAAATATCTCTTGATTTAATATCAAGATAATCCCAATTTCTAGGGTCAAAAATATTTATAGATTCATTTAAATTAATATTTTCTTCATTTATATTAGTATCATGTTCATTTAAATTAATATTTTCTTCATTCAAGCTAGCAACATTTTCATTTATGTTTGTATTTTGTCCATTCAAATTAATATTTTCTTTATTCAAATTATTATCATGTTCATTTAAATTAATGTTTTTTTCGTTAACACTAGAAACATTTTCATTTAAGTTAGTATCATGTTCATTCAAATTAATATTTTCTTCATTAGAATTCATTGGTTTTAAAAATTTTACCATAGACCCTTTCTCTTTTCGTAAATAAGCCCCAACACCTTTTCGTTTTTTTTTTTTTTTTCGTTTTTCACTACCGGATAAGTGCTTTTTTAGAAAACATTTTATGATTGACAAATGACAATAAAGTAAAAACTACTTTAAGAAAAGAATACACATGATTTCTTTGATTTCTTTGTGAAATATGTTGAGCAGTTGAAGCCTAATATCAAAGCAAGCTGTAAAAATCAATAACAAAAAACATCATATTACAATGTTATCAAAAATTCTAATATCAAAAAACATCATATTACAATGTTATCAGTTACCAAGTTAAAAACACAACTCTAAAAAACCAATGCAAAACACAAACAATGAACAATTGATGAACTATTAACAAATTATATGGAAAAGTAAAAGAATAAAACGTAATATTGACACTAATTACCAAAACAGTAGAACACATTGCATCAATTATGACAATATTATTATGTTATGAAACAATGTATTTACTAATTAAGTAAGCAACATGCCAACAATATGTTAACTTTTATCATTAGTTACTAAGCGAAAAGTAAAACAAAAAAGATCGAACACTTAAACTTTAAACACCACCTAAACTTCAAGAAAGAAATTTCATTTGTTTCTAAACAAAAAGTTCATCAATTGAATAGTATATGCGAGTAAATTGCTAAAGCATCCAAAAGAAACAAAACTGAGACTTGAGAATTGAAACTGAATGACTAAGCAGAAACAATTTTTTTCTAAATTAGTGAAACAAACATCAAACCTTCTGCTTCCCTAATCATTAAATTCCTCTTTAATTGAATCTAATGATACCGATTGAATGAGAATTGATCACTTGAGAAACTGAAATCGATTAGAGTTTAGAAACTAGAAAGATTAGTCAATTACTTGGTGGTGACTCGTGTCCTTGTCGGCTTGTCCTTGTGTGGCTATGTCGGCGATTTGAGAATTGAGAAACGAAATCGGAAACGAGATTTGAACAGAGAGTTGTCGGCTGCCTGCCTGTGTGAGACTGTAAGAGACGAAGTGAGAATTGAGAAACCTGCAACAAAATATATCTAGAGTCGAGAAAATTAGTCGTTAGAGATTAAAGATTGTGATTTGTGAGAGAAATCGACAAGACGATTAAGAATCAAGGGCGTGAGGCGTCGATTCAATTACTTGGCGTTCCAATCTCGATTTCCCACATTCCCCGCTACCTTCCTTGGTCTGGTTCCTATTTGATAAGTCATGGAAATCAAAATCACGTTCAGACTTCAGCGACGTAAGATCAAGAGGGCTTAGTGGCCCATTTTATTAATTTGTTTGGGACTTGGGTCGATTTTGGACTAGACATTTGACTAATTTTGGGCCCTAAAGAAATATATAGATAAATAAAAGTAAGATATATACACTATATATTCTAGAATTTTTGGGCCCCCTTGAGTCGTAGGCCCTGGGCGGTCGCCCGGGTCGCCCACCGTCAGGACCGGCCCTGCTTGAGAGGTCCAAAAGGTCCCAAGCTTCCAGCTTTATGAGGTTTCATGTGAGCCTTGAGAGTAGAACCCCATTTTAAAGGTTATTTCTCCATTTTTGGTCTTATAAGCATTGCATGATCGTAAAGTTTGAACCTTTACTTGACTTTCGAGTGTTAGAAGGTTAGATCTACTAGTTGGAGAAGCAGATCTGACCTCAGAAGATTGTTTGAGTGTTTTCATGGGAGCAACTCGCCGAGCCCATAAAGGGACTCGACGAGTCGAGTCGGGTTGCCCTGCGATTCGCGACCTATGATAACCCGTTGAGTGTAGGGTTGACTCAATGAGTCGAGTGAGGACCAGGGGCGAAGAGGACATGCATGGACTCGCTGAGTCACACGAGTGCACTCGACGAGTCTGGTCAAAGTTTGACCGTGGACTTTTGGTTGACTTTTAGGGTTGGTCAACAATTGGACTTGTGGACCATTTGAAGGGTAAGAGGGTCTTTTAGCCTTCTTAGAGGACATGGAAGAGACTAGTCTAGCCTGGAGAGCCCTTATTGATTTGAGATAATTTTTTATGTGTTTAGGCAGAGGCTAGATCAGTGTATACGTGTGCAAGATTATCCGAGATATCCGAGGTGAGTCTTCTCACTATACATTACCTAGAGTGGTATTTATGTGTTGACCGGAGGGTTTTGTGTGCTATGTGTATGTATGAGATTATGTGCAATGTGATATATGTATGCTATATGATTGTATAGACTGGATCGGAGGGTCCAACGATATAGACCGGACCGAAGGGTCCAACGCTACAGACTGGGCCGAAGGGTCCAACGAGCTATGACCGGACCAGAGGGTCCAACGAGCTACAGGGCTGGAGGATCCCGCTGAGACACATCGACCGGAGGGTCATACTGTAGCCTCGAGTGGCGTATGTGTTGTATGTGGTATTTTGAGGAACTCACTAAGCATTCATGCTTACAGTTGTTGTGTTATGTGTTTCAAGTCCTAGTGATGATCGCGGGAAGGCTCCGACATGATCCGTACACACTTGTGGAGTTTATGTTTGAGATTTTGGGATATGTTTTGTGATGATAACATTTGATACATTATGTTTTGACATTATTTTATGAGTAAATGTATGTTTTAAAAATGAAAAATTGTTTTGAAAATTTTACGTTGTTACAAATTATCAGCACATAAGATCACATATACATAGAATAATATAATAGCGTAAGTCACAAAGACAGTATGCATGGTAACACATCTCAGTATGAACAGATAAGACTCTCTGATCAATGATGTACTAAGACTCTCCGGTCAATAATGTACTAAGACCCTCCGGTCAATAATGTACAAAGACCCTCTGGTCAATAACACGAATAAGACCCTTCGGTCACACATAAATTACCATACTGGTAAGTATAATGAGAAGACTCACCTCGCAGAGTAAAAGCAATGTATCCTACACTCGAGCTACTGATCTAGACTCCACCTACACATATCACAATCATCTCTACTTAATAATTTTATGAAATGTTAAGCTAACTCTTCTATTAAATCTCAGAAAGGGTGTAAGATCATTTTACCCCTCCATGTTCTCCAAAGTCCACATCTTGACCCAACCCTAAAAGTCAACGAGAGTCAACACTCAAGTCAACAGTCCAAGTTGACTCAACTCGCTGAGTACAGATCATGAACTCGTCGAGTCCCTCAGAACTCAGTAAATCGCAAAAACCCAAGTCAACTCGCCGAGTTGCTAGCCAACTCGTCGAGTCCATGCATCGTTTAGAAGACCAGGAAAAACCCTAACTACTCGTCAAGTTGTCCCATCAACTCGGCGACTTCACTCTGAATCCAAATATGGGCAAAACCCTCTCAACTTGTCGAGTTGTCTCATTAACTCGCCGAGCCCGTAACACGTCTAGACCATAGGGGTAAAACCTAACCAACTCGTCGAGTTGGTTCACCAACTCGCCGAGTTCCTTCAACCATAACTCTCATTCTGATATCTTTAAGCTAGACTAAGGACCCAACCTCTAGATCTAGCCTCCTAAGGCTGAGATACCACGTAAAGCTGCAAGCTTTACGTCCATGTATGGTCTAGAAGGGCTAAACTCATCAAAACAAGGCTTTACAGGGACATTAGCTCATGTAGGTTGTCCTAAGCTTGGTAAAGCTTGTGTCTTTCGGTCCAAGGGAACTCATATTGACCAGATCTGAAGTCTCATCTCCATATCATGGTCACAATCATAAATGACTCAAGAAGAAGCTAGAAAGGCCATAAATTCATAAATAAGGGGATCTAATGTTAGAGTGATCAAGGTAACGACTTGTTACCTGAAATAGGATGCCAAAATGAAGTAGTTAACAGATCCTCAGCCTCCTCCTTGATCCAAGCTTCTGAATCCTCAAGCCTCTTCAAGAATCCCACCAAAATAAGCACCTTAAGCCTCACACACACACTCAAGATAGGGTTTAGCTCACTAGGGTTTGTTCTCTGGACGTGGAGAGTGATGAGGGAGGCGGGGTGGAGGCTTAGAGTCCTTTAAATAGGGTGCAAAACCTGAATAATTAGGGTTTCCTCAAACAGATCCAACTCGTCGAGTTGGCCTCTCAAATCATCAAGTTGGTCATAAAACTCACGCGACCAACTCAACCTTTACTCGACGAGTCGGGACCTCCAACTCGTCGAGTCACCCTACTAAAATTGAATATATAAACAATATAATGTGTACCTATAGTTCGGGATGTTACATTATGTAATACAATATACATATAAATAATAACAAAAATAATGTAATTGATATGACTATTAGAATATTAGTAGAAGCATGCATAACGAGTGATTCTTTTAAATGAAAGGTCTTGAGTTCTAGTTTCACTAAAAAACATAAGTAGCATTACATCATGATCAATATTCAATAGTACTTCAATACATATAGGGTTGTAAACGAACCGAATGAACACGAACCAGAATTGTTCATGTTCGTTTGTTTAAGTTAACCGAACAAATGAATGAACACGAACGGTTAAACGAACGTGTTTTCTTGTTCATTTTCGTTCGTTTAACAAATTACATTGTTCATGTTCGTTCGTTTATGTTCATGAATATGCTAAACGAACATAAACAAATGAACAAAGATAAACAAACATATATGAACATATAATATGGTAATGTAATCAAACACAATTAAACATATATGAAGATAAAAGGAACTTATATGAACGAACATAAACAAACGTAAACGAATAATATAAACAAACATTCACGAATATAATTGAGTGAACAAGATCATTTTTCATGTTTGTTCGTTTAACTAAACGAACGAGAATTTGTGTTCATGTTCGTTCATTTATTAAATAAACGAACATAAACAAACTTCCGGCCGAACCGTTCACGAATAGTTCGTTGAACGTTCAATTTGTTTACAGCCATAAACACATACGTACATACATAAAAGGAATATATATATATATATATATATATATATATATATATATATATATATATATATATATATATATATATATATATATATATATATATATATATATGCATGCATTATTTGTTGATCATTAGCTTCGAAGAGGTGTGAATTATCTATCTAGATAGTAATATTATTGATAATTTTGAAGTGTCTCTTGACTCTAGCATACATGATCACTCATATACAAATTGAGGTGTGTGCCATGATAGGTGTGGTTCATATAAAATCTTTTTTGTAGGCCACACTCTCAAATTATTGAAGGTAATTATGAATGATATAATGTATGTAAATATACAACATGGCAGATATTTCAGCATAGATCGAGCCCATATTGGTGGTCAAGCTTAATCAACTGGAAATAAAGGATAAAATATAGTCGAATGATTGTAATTTATTGAATGACTAAATGATATCAACCGAATGATTTCATTGGTTTACAAATGGTTATTTTCGACTAATTGAATTTGCAAGAGTAAACACTAATAAATAGGGCTAATAATAGAAACAAAGAAAAAATAGCAACATCCCTTTTCCAATGTTCAAGTCTTCCACATGCCTTTTATTTCCTAATTACTTGGTCAACCATTGACTAACATTTATCCCCCTCAATGTTGACCTTCTTCTTCAGATCTTCAACACTAATGAGTGCTCTCATTTCAACAAAGTTTATTCGAGGCATTGCCTTTGTTAATACATCAGCCTTTTGTTGATCCCCACTTACATGCTCCACATGAATCTATTCTCTTTCAACACACATACGAATAAAGTGGTACTTTGTGTCTATGTTGTTACTCCTCCCATGGAAAAACATGTTTCTTATAAGATTAATGGTGGATTAATTTTCTATAAGAAACTTTACCTTTTGTGGTCTCTTCCCAACCAGGTCTTACTGAACAACCATCTTAACCACAGTCCTTGACAAGCAGCTGCAGTTACAGCCATATACTCAGCTTCACACGAGCTTAGGGCTACTATTTTCTGCTTCTATTAAGCCCATGTTATTTAAATTTCCTGAGTAGTAGTAAGCCAATCCTATGGTTCCTCTTCCATCATCTCGATCATTGCTATAGCTGCTATCACTATAGCCTATAAGCTTGCCATCAATGCCCTTATAATACATCAATGCGTATTCAGTCGTTCCCTTCACACATATCCAAGGATGTGTTTTATGGATGCGTAATGGATTTGCTTGGGATGTTGCATACTTGCTCACAACACTAATGCTATAGCTTATGTTAGGTCTTGTGTAAACCATATACCTCAAGCTTCCAACCAGTTTCCTGTAATTTGTTGCATTCATAGGTTCTCCATCTTTGTCCTAGGTTAATTGGAGCTTGGGCTCCATTGGGTACTGTGAACTATTGAAATCCTCTATTACTGTCACCTTCAAAATATTTTCTGCATATCCCTTTTGTGCGAGCTTTATTCCCTCTTTCCCTTGAGACAATTCAATTCCCATGTAATAGGATAGCCATCCCCAATGACTCATGTCGAACACATGTTTCATTTTCTTCTTGAACTCTAGGATTCCATTTTCACTTGAAGCGGTAACTATGAGGTCATCTACATATACACCAACGATGAGGATTATATTATATTTATGTACCTTATAGACTTCTTGCTCCTGTGCACACCTGGTAAATCCTATCCCTTTAAGTGATTGATCCAACTTCACATTCCAAGATCTTGGTGCTTGTCTTAACCCATATAGTTCCTTGTGTAGACGATAGACCGTATCCTTTTTTCCTTTGACTGAGAATCCGATTGACTGTAAGAAATAAACTTCCTCCTTGAGATCTCCGTGTAGAAACTTTGACTTGACATCTAAGTGATGTACAAGCCAGATTTCCTTTGTTGCCAATGTAAGAATCAGTCTGATTGTTTCTAATATGGCGACTGGTGCAAAGGCTTCTTCAAATTCAATACCTCTTTCTTGGACATACCCTTTGGCGACTAATCGGGCCTTATATTTGATCATGTTTCCAACTGCATTGAATACCCACTTTATCCCTATTGCCTTACAATTTGGTGACAATTTGGTTAAAGTCCAAGTGTTTTTTCTTTCAATTGACTTCAATTTTGATTCCATGGCTTGCTTCCAATCCTTTTCAATCGACTCTTCAAACGTTATGGGTTCATCATCAACCAATAACAATTCTTGGTTTCTTTTATACAACTTATGTATCTCTGCATCATCTAATCTTGTTGTGTTCTCGTAAATTTCATTGAGTGATTGAAATCCCTTTGCTGAAGTATCATTGTAAGAGGTTACTGACCGAATTCGTTAATGGTTTTTTGAGGTTTGACTTAGAGGGGTTGATTTTGGGCCGACTCCAGATGTGTGTGACCATGATGAGTCCTCAAGTTGCGAATTACATGTTACACAGTCATTATAAGAATTTCCATTTAACAACGTCAAGGGTTGTTCAATCACGTCGTCTATTGACTCGTGTTCTTGGGATGGTCGTGGTTGGGCTATCATGTTGACCACGACATTGTTCCAATAAGGTGTGGTAGAGGGCTCTCCTACAATTTCTTCATTCCAGAACCATCGTCTTGCTTTGTCAAATACTACATCCCTTGCAATTATAATTTGCCGATTGCTGGGATTGTACAATCGATACCCCTTCCTTCCTTCCTTCCTCCGTTCCTAAGTAGACCATTGCTTCACTTCGATCACTCAACTTGGTTAGCCCTCGCAGCTTCTTGACAAATCCCACACACCCAAAAGCCTTTAGACGTGCAATCGAAGGCTTTGAACCCTTCCATGCTTCATATGGTGTTACATATTTGAGTGCCTTTGTACATGTTCTGTTCAACAAGTAAACAGAGTGTTGCACTGCCTCACCCCATAACGGGTCTGGTATTACCATGGCTTTGAGTAACGACCTTGTCATCTCCAAAATTGTCGTGTTGCGACGTTCCACGACCCCATTTTGCTATGGAGCGTGTGGTGTTATCAATTGTTGTTTAATTCTGGTTCGCTAACAGAATGCCAGGAACTTATTAGAGTTAAATTCATCTTAACGGCCAGTTCTTAGCATCTTGATTTTATAGTTGTTCTCCTTCTCAACCAGTAACTTGAACTTCTGGAACATGCTAAAAAGGCTTCATCTTTGGATTTTCTCAAATACACCCACATGTATCATGAATAGTCATCCATAATTAATAAGAAGTATTGATTGCCTCCCTTGGTTTCTGGTGTAATGGGTCCACACAAGTTTAGGTGTAACAACTGAAGTGGTTCTTTAGCTCTCCACTGGGCCATCTTTGGGAAGCTTTGTCTTGGTTTCTTGGTTATCATACAACCTTCACACACCTGTGATGGATGAGTCAATCGAGGCATACCTGTCACCATTTCCTTACGTGCCATCTCTTCAAGCATTCTGAAATTAGTGTGACCCATACGTGCATGCCATAGCCATGACTCATCATCTATGCTAATGCTTAAGCATACATGCTTCACAAGTGTAAGTCAGATTTTATAAAGCCTATTCTTTGACCTCTGCACCTTCATAATCAAGCCACCTACTTCATCATACATCCTTAGGAAATCTCTATTCATTCCTATGTCATATCCTTCCTCTGTCATCTGTCACAAACTAATTATGTTGATGTGTAGGGCTCGGATGTAATATACATCAGAGATGATGAATTGATCACCATTTTTTCAATCAAACAGTAGTGTGCCTTTCCCTTGATTGGAACCTTAGAGCCATCTCCAAATTGTACCTGTTCAGTCACCATTTCATCAAGTTTTGAAAATGGAACCTTGGAACCGGTCTTATGGTCGTTAGCCCCGTTGTCTAGATACCACATATTCTCATCATCACTTTCTTTTAGCTGGTTCAGATACACCTTTTCCTAATTCAAGAGAACCATTCTTTTATTCTCTTCCCCACATACAGTCAACAACAGTGCAAGTCCATCTTCAAATGCAGCCAAATTCACCTCCTGCTCCTGTTGCTTTTTTGCTTTGCATTCAGAAGCAAAGTGGCCAAATTCTTGGCACTCGAAACATCTTATGTGACTCTTGTCACGAGGCTTCCAGCTAGAACTATCTATTTCTTGTCGTGAACCACCACCCCAACATCCACCTCAGCCATGTGTCGACCCCTGACCACACGAGCTTCCTCTTCCACCTCTTTCGTTACTTCCACCTCTACCTCGACCTCTAGTTGTGTTTGGCTTGCTTGGACTTCTATGAGTAGAAGGATTTTTTTGCCTTAGCGAGTAACAGTTCATTGTCTGCATGTGTACTTGTCTTCCGGAGTCAAAGTTGATTTTCATATGCATTTAAATGCCCAATTGCTTTTTTGAATGACATGGTTTCCATGTCTGAACTTTGCTCAATTGAGGCCACCAGATTTATGATCTTTTCGGGACAATACCTTGAAACATAATTTGCACCGGTAGCAATGTGCATATAGTAGAAATGTACTTACAATTTCTTACTCATAATAGCAATTACATACTTAGGGGGTGTTTTGATTAGCTTATTAGCTTATTTGTGGTGGGAATAAGCAATAAACAATAAGCGGGGGGAGGGAGGGAGATGCTTATTAAAATTAGTTTATTTAGCTTATTATGGTGAGAATAAACAATAAGCAATAAGCATCTTCTTTTTTCCTATCCAAACACCCCTTTATATTTTTCAGATAATATAATGTGTAATATATTAATATAAGTATAATGCTATTACATTACATAGATATCTTAATGGATAAAAAGCAAAATATATTATTCGAGAATAAAGTACCTTCATATTATTGACAATTTGCCCCGTTTTATATAGTATCATAGTATAGGCTTTTCTTTTTGTCACTTTGGAAAAACCCTCCAGTAGAAGCAATGCATCTATGCACTCCTTTTTTACTCCCACAAAGTGAAAGCGACACACACACACACCCACCTCTATAAACCCCTTTACCAGTCACACCATCTGCAAACACTTTGCAGAAGCAACAATGGCGAAACCTTCTTATCCTCTCTTCATTCTACTCTGCATGTTCTTACGTTTCTTCATCACTTCATGTAATCTACAACGTCTTCAAATATCTCCATGTATAAAGCGTAATCTTTAGTTGTTTTGCATATGTTTCACTGCTTTTGGTCTTTAATTGCAGATGGAGTTCAGTTGATTCTAGTCAACAACTGCAGGCAAAGCATATGGCCAGGTTTACAAGGCGGCGCAGGCCACCAGAGTCCCAAAGACGGTGGATTCCGATTGGGTGGTGCGGAGGAAGTAGTGGTTGATGTGCCGGATAAATGGTCAGGGAGAATATGGGCAAGGCAAGGTTGTGATTTTGACGGTAACGGTAAAGGCAGATGTGCCACTGGTGATTGTTCCGGGCAGTTACACTGCCAGGGTACAGGCGGTGAGCCACCATCTACGGTGGTGGAAATGACATTAGGGTCTTCAAGCTCCCCCTTACACTTTTATGATGTGAGCTTGGTGGATGGATTTAACATTCCAGTGGCAATGGCGCCTGTTGGTGGTGGCGTAGGGTGTGGCAGGGCGTCATGTGAGGTTGATTTGAACGTGTGTTGTCCATCGGCGCTGGAAGTGAAGGTGGGAGGGCAAGTGGTGGGGTGTAAAAGTGCGTGTTTGGCAATGGCGTCTCCTAAGTATTGTTGTACAGGAGAGTATGCAAATCCAAAGACATGTAAACCTACGCTTTTTGCTAATTTGTTTAAAGCGATATGCCCTAAAGCGTATAGTTATGCTTTTGATGACTCTTCGAGTCTTAATAAGTGTCGGGCTTCACGATATGTGATCACATTTTGCCCACCTAAGTGACTCACTGACTTGTGTCGACTGTCGAATTGGGTGAGTCGTTTAGTTGCGGTTTTTTTCTTTTCCTTAGAGTTAATGATTCATGTGGGTATGTACGTCGTTTAATAGCACATGTACATTGTCCTATTTCAATATGCATTTAAATGAATTAATGAGATTATATGTTATTTATAATGGATCAGAACAATCGTCTAGCAGTATCTGGTATTGTCCTCCCTCCTTGAGGTTGAGAGTTCGAGTCCCGTTGTGAAGTACATTCTCCGATGGTGGTAATTTCTCCTTGTAAGTGTTAGAAGCGGGGCCTAGCAAACACCAAGTTTTCTCTGTGCAAATGTATATGAAGAAAGAAAACTTAGAATTTCGTATATATCTTTATTAAGCTTCAAAATATCGTATTTGCCCAACCTAAAATCTAAATATCATATTTATCCTTCTTAAATTTTAAAATATCGTATTTACCTAAATTTATTTTTTTTATTTATTTTTAAAACATTTTAGAATCTTATTTTTATATTCTAAAATCATTATAACTTATTAATAAACAGTTTGACCATATTACCCTTCACTATTATGTCTACTAGATGTTCATAAATCTATGAAAGGATAAATAGCAAACTTATCAAATACAAGAAATTATACATGCGACCAGATAAAGAAGAAGTACTTCAAATGCAATCATTTGCTCCGTAACATTCAATAATATTGCCTAGCTCTTCCATAGTAAAGGGAAATTTCCACTGTGTAATTTTTAGGATTAAAAATCTAACCATTTATTATGGTATAGAATTTGAAATATAAAAATACACATCTATTCCGTAGTAAAGCTTTTATATTTGAAGCAAAAGCATCCAAAAGATTCACATATGATGTTTCTACGATGTGGGTCAAAGGCCGCATACACCCGCAATTCATCCCATTAAAAAAAATAATTAGTTTACAACTATAAAAAAATGCCTCTAAATGTGTGAGATACTTAGAGGACTCCATCCATTAAAAATACTTGTTCCAGTTTTAGGGTTTAAAACATTATAAAATACTAATAAAAGATTTTGACCTATGTATTGTCGTTTTTTGCTCACAGGAAGAAAAACAATAATCACTCTTTTTTCAACTAAATTTCAATCAATACTACTAAATCAATGGAATAATCTAGAGTAATTTTTGTGTGGAAAATGATGAAAAATTAAGATGAATTGTTATACATCGTTTAAGAAATTGAATGACAGTCGGAGATGTGGAAGAATTAGAAATAAGGACTTTGAATTGAATTCAAACGGAGAATGATCGATTTATAATAGGGCTAATATTGTCCTTTTATTATTTTTATATTTAAAAAGATTCTAAAACATAAATAGTGATTTTAAAATATAAAAAAGCTACTTAAAAAATAGAATAGGGCAAATATGATATTTTAAAAGCTTACGAAGGGTAAATATGATATTTAGAAATTACGTTGGACAAATATGATATTTTGATGTTTATAAATGGTATATACGAAAGACAATATATTCCTTTTTATTGATCAATTAACCATCGTACATCAAGACACAAATATATATATATATATATATATATATATATATATATATATATATATATATATATATATATATATATATATATACATAGTTTTTGTAACTGCCAGTTACTTGCCAAACGACACAACTATTGACCCACTTTTACGAATATCAGGAATGACGCTTGAAAGACAGTGATTTGAGGTTCCTTGATACAAAGAGTTGTGGTCTTTCAATCATGGGGGAGATAGTATTCGACTCAAAGCATGAATTCTATCCAATTGATTGAAATTCGTCACAACTTCACCATAAGGTCCACAAATCCCGTCGTGAATTAATTGGTTCCTCCGAATCTCATATGCGTCTTAGTTAATTGAAATTCACCACAACTCACTAGGAGACCCACAGCAAGGTTCGATTGGGAATTAATTGAATTTTTAAGGCCCATCTAGGTTTTGATTGAAATAGGTTTGCAGTTAGTTTTATACGATGCTTGAAGAAAAAGATAAAAAGACGAGTAAAATTCATTTAGGCGTTGTTTGTTTTTTCGAAGCGAAAATGTCTAAAATCTACGGGACCACCTCTGCAACCCTGTGGTAGAAGAGGTGAACCAAACGGCTGCAACATGTAATAAAAAGTTTGTTTGTTTTTTAACGTCTGCAAACTACTGTAATAAGTTAAAGTAAGGTATGAATATGTTTGAAGCATATGGTCTAGTGTTGCGTCATGTAGCATACGCGCAACAGTTTTTAAGTTAAAAGTCTTCTGAAAAACAAACAGGTGCGAATGGCCAAGTGTTACACTTGTGCGGTTCGGCGCAGCAATAAATGATTTTTTTAGAAAAAAAACAAGCAGCACCTTCGTAACCATCTGTATACAATACCCATAACTTTAGTCTTTCATCTTTTTCGGGTATTCTTGCTAATGAATCAATAGTTAAATTGTCGCTTGATCTAAACACCACTCATTGAATTTTCATGCTTATTTGTTCTAAGTGACGAGGTTGGGGGACAATAGATGGGTCATTGAAGCTATGTAAGCTCAAGAACTTACATGGTTGGACGGACGAAAGAAATAATGCTTGCTATGCAGGCGAACAAGGCTTGTAACAAAAATACAGGGCTAGTGCATGTTATGTGTTTGTCTTGAATATGCGTGCTAAAAGTGTTTATGAGACAATGTTGTTGAAGAATGTTAAGGGTTAATGTCGTTAAATAGTGACTAAGTTACAAGATACAACCTAAGTCCTTCAAACTTTGTTCGAAGAGGTTTTACCTTTAAAGATTTTGTTCATTCTTAAGAATTCTTTCTTATTATGAGTTTTATTCTATTGAAATCCATGTATATAAGGGCAAAGTAAATACAACCAATTATATATGTATATACATATATACATAAAGAGAATGCTTGATTTTAGAATATAAATGATTCCATGGAAGGCAGTGACGGCTTCAGGTGGATGTGGGTGGCCCGTGGCCGACAATGTTAGGGAAGGCTCAACACTTCTTCTCAAAACCCTGGCACAGTGTATTTACTTTGGATAATTTTTAGGATCATGATTGCATTCATTTTCCAAAATCTATGATTTTGACCCTTATGCTTGGGGATAATCTAAGAGAGACAATTTAGATCCAGTTCACTTCCAAATTCGAAACACGAAATTACCTTGTTTTGCGTTCTTGAAAGATAGAGAGAATATGATGATCAAATCCGAGTATATATAGAGAATCTAACCCTTTTCTGGAACATTTCTAAGTTCTTATACAAGGTAGAAAGTAGTTAAATAGTCGTTATATGCACTTTTGCAACAAAATGATGGTTAGAAATATGGTTATAAGACAATCGAATCTTACATAAAAGCGATGTCATAACCGATTTTTGGCAAGAAAATGCATGTCCGGACTCTTTCCTAATATAGAAATTTGTTTACGTTTCGGGGCGTTACCTCGAGCCCCGCAAGCGCTACCCCTTGACCACCGTAGTCCCGAGTTCACATTTATCACTCTAAGTGTGCATCCGTACCTCATGTCTCGGTGAGTAAATGGAGCTCAATTTGTCTCGATATTGATAATAATTATACTAAAACATGTTGATAACACTAAAATCATCAGCATGTGTTGGTTTTCCAGTCAATTACCCAGTTGGAACCGGTAAATGTTCTTATGCAGTTGGTATAAGAAGATAAAGTTTTATGTTGTTAAATGAATGAGTCAATGCTTTAAACCCAAATGATTAGAATAATACCAAATCAACAAACAACTCTAAAATAATCATACTTTAATACTTATTCGACCAATAAAAAATTAATAATCATAATAAAAACTTACAAAGTAATTATTGTAACACAAAAGTTCATAGTTTAATACCAATTCAACTAATAAAAGTAATACGCTTTTTCTGTCTAAAATAAATAAAAAAGATGACAAATTCAACACAATGTTGAGACAAAATAATTCGCTTTGATACCATGTGTTCTCAAGTCTATAGCTCGATTAATATATAACCAAATGAAATGTTTCTATAGCAGGGGCGAACGTAGGATTTCGTAATAAGTGTAGTCGGTGACACATTTTTTTATGTAGTGCACAATAGTAAAAAAACAAAAAATTCTAAAAGTTTTATACTGAGTCCGAAAAAAACATGGGTTGTCGGTGCCACTATGGACACCATAGTAAGGATGAAAGTGGGTCCAAACTCGGACCGGATGGACCCGGAACCGGTTAACAGGATTTTGTAGAACCGGAAACCGGACCGGTATATAGGAATCAGTTCCGGTTCGGTTCCGGGTAAAGTGGGTCTAGAACCAAAAAACCCGGAAACATCAAAGTGGGTAGGTTGGAACCGGATAAAGTGTGTTTAGAACCAAAAAACCCGAAAAAACTAGAATTTTTTGGTAATTACTTACTACTTAGTGGGTTGAACTTTGAAAATTTTCATATTGATATCCCGACTTTGGAGAACTGTAATTGAATATGAAACCAAAATTAACAAAATATAGTCTAAAATCATGAACAAAATCTAAAATAAACTTTGGAAAAAACCGCATGTCAATCCGACTTTAAACGAATGAGATATACATGTGTTAACATTTTCATATAATACAAAGTACAAAAACAAATAGTTGAAAAATTGAAAATTTTCATATCTCGAATTCGGAGGACTATAAATCATTGAATGTTAAACCAAAAATGACAAAAATATAGTCTAAACTCATGTACAAAATGTAAACTACAAGTTGGAAAAAAAACACATATCAATCCAACATCAAACGAATTAGATATGCATGTTTTAAAACTTTCACCGAATACAAAAAAACTGAAAAACTAAAAAACTCCAGCTTTAATATCTCGACTTTGGGGGGGCTGTAAATCAATGAATATAAAACTAAAAATAGCAAATTTATAGTCTAAATCATGTACAAACTCTAAACTACATGTTGGGAAAAACCGCATGTCGATCGGAGTTGAACGAATGAGATATGCATCTTTTAAACGTTTCAAAAAAACCAGTTCCGGTTCCAAACACTGGTTCCGGTTTTTAGACCCGGTTTACCCGGACCCAATGGACCCAAACCCGGATTACCCGGAACCCGGATAAAACCAATTTTTAAACCCGGAATTAGTTCTATATATTCCGGTTCTAACGGTTCCGGTCCGGTTTTCCGGTTCTAAATCTCATCCCTAGACCATAGTGGATCCGCCCTTGTTCTATAGTCTAAAATGAAATACAACCAGTTTACTACATGTTGAAAAAAAAAAAAAAAAAAAACATCATGTTCAATTAGTTTTTAACTGTTTTTCCCTGTTTTTATCATGAAAAAGAAGTAGTATTCTATGACAAGGATAAACGGCAACACATGTATATGGGATAGTAATCACAATATCCCATAGTTGCAAACAAGGTAATATCTATGTAATATTATGTTGTTGGAATTCTCTTGAGATATCAACTCAAGCAAAGTGAACACGTTCCAAAATACTATATATATACATCACCAATCTCCAAGACATTTGTGTTGCTAAATTTATTTATTGATTCAAACATCTAACAATCAACAAATCACTTCATATGCCATTCAAACAAAACCACCTCACCTTCACCTTCACCTACCTGTTAACTGTTGAAGTCATTTTTCACCAGCTAATCCATGGTCATCATTCTCCACAAACCCTTCCTTAAACCTATCATAATTCGTAGGTTCACTACTCTGAAAAGGCCGTTGACCAAGTATATGAACCAAATCCTCCTGATGCAACACTTCCTTTTCAAGCAACTGTTCTGCAAGCTGAGCCACTTGCTCTTTATGCTCCTCGATCAGTTGCAGTGTACGTGAGTACGCTTTTGCAACCCATTCTCTCACCTCATTGTCTATTATCGCAGCTGTTTTGCTGCTGTAAGGCTTTGTCACCTCAAAAGCATTATCATTTTGTGGAAAAGATAACAGACCTACTTTCTCACTAAATCCATACACAGCCACTTGCGCATACGTCATCTTTGTTACCTTTTCCAAATCATTCTGAGCTCCCGTTGAAATCTTCCCAATCAAAACCTGCTCAGCTGCTCGGCCACCAAGTGTCATACAAGTCAAATCAAAAAGCTGTTCTTTAGTCATCAATAAGTTCTCATTAGGAACATACTGAGCAAAACCAAGAGCAGCAGTTCCTCGAGGAACAATAGTCACTTTAAGCAACGGTTCAGCATGTTCTAGAAACCATCCAGCAACCGCATGCCCAGACTCATGATACGCAACTGTCCTCCTTTCAAGCTTACTTATCACCTGTCAAAACTCAAAAAAAAAATAATTCCAATTTTTCATTCAAAAAAAAAAATTAAAAAACATACCCTGTTTTTCTTCTCCAAACCTCCAATAACCCTATCAATAGCCGCCTCAAAATGTTCCATAGTAATGACACCGCTCTCACACCTCGCAGCAATCAACGCGGCTTCATTACATACATTCGCGATATCTGCTCCCGCAAATCCAGGTGTCAGCGCCGCAAGCCTTTTTGAATATTTTTCAGGGTCTTCGTCGAGCTTCAACTTACAAAGATAAATTTTGAAAATTTGTTCGCGCCCTTTAATATCTGGTTTATCAATCGAAATTTGTCGATCAAATCTCCCGGGTCTCAACAAAGCTTTATCCAAAATATCGGGTCTATTTGTTCCCGCAAGTACAACAACTCCTGAAGTCGTACCGAATCCATCCATCTCAACTAATAACTGATTCAACGTGCTTTCGCGTTCATCGTTTCCACCTGAAAACCCACCACGACCACGCGCGCGTCCGATCGCGTCTATCTCATCGATGAAGATTATACTTGGTGCACATTGTCTTGCTTCTTGGAACAAACTGCGGACCCTTGCGGGTCCCACGCCGACAAACATTTCCATGAAGTCGGAACCGGAGATGGATAGGAAAGGTACGTCGGATTCACCCGCGGTTGCTTTAGCGAGAAGGGTTTTCCCGGTTCCAGGTGGGCCCACGAGAAGCGCACCTTTTGGGATTTTCGCTCCTAATTCTTCGTATTTTTTAGGGTTTTTTAGGAAATGGACGAATTCCATGATTTCTTGTTTTGCTTCGTCGCAACCGGCTACGTCTTTGAAGTATACCTTGTTTTTGGAATTTTTATCCAGCTTTGTGACTTGTGCTTTGCCAATGTTGAAAATCCCACGTGCACCTTTTCCACCTGATCCAACATTGATTTGCATTCTTTTTCCCATGAAATATAATGTTCCTAGGAGTAATAATGTTGGAGTAAGCCGGATTAGTTCTTGGATCCAATTTGTTTCTGAAGAATATGTGACAGGAATATAATTATGAGGGTCTATTCCCAATGCCTCCTGAGCTTCCTCGAGTTTCTCTTCGAATGTATCCACACTTCCAATATTGAAATAGTACTTGTAGTGGCTCACATTTCCTCTGGGCCCCACATCGCTACTGTTGGGACCCTGGACACCTTCTTCACTGCTTTGGATTGTATTAGGCAGTGAGGTCTTTACATAAACTTTAGCAACAGATTTGTTGGTGACAACAATGTGGTCTACTAGACCAGGTTCTAGAAGCTTGTTTTTGAACTCCTGAAAACTTATCTGAAAATGAGGGAACATAAATCCAATCAATCAGGTTAATAACCATTGTTCCCATGTATAAGAAAAGAGAAAACAAAGAGCATATTTTAGAAAGGAAAGTAGTAAGAAAGAGAACCTGTTTTTGTTCCTGAGGAGTTAAAAAGATTGATGATAACACAAAAGCGAAAAACATCAAAGGTGAGATTAAACTCTGATATTGCTTCATGAGGTTCTCTCGATTGTCACTTTTACTAGAGTCCTCTCCTACAGATACCATATTACTTGATGTTAGTAAAAGTAATCTCAAGCCACTTACGAATACCATACTACATGCTTTTAATATAATTACTTTTTTCTAAACAAAGAAAATGCCAAATAACTAGTTTGCAGTTTCTCAAGGTCCAAAAACAACTTGATAAGATGGGGTATTTAACATTGATGTTGTTTGTAGCTAATTGATAATACATATGGCATACCTTTAGAGCCCGATTTTTGTCCTTCTCCCTTTGGCACCTCTCTCTTTCCCTTTGGATAATAGTTTTCATAGTCTACGTGTATTCATCACAAAGATCAAATAGTCATAACCAGAGCAAACAGAAAATGGAGAAATGAAATATCTAACTCAAGAGCTTTTAGACTTCAGTTTTCAGTATCATTATGCATAAATACAAACAGTTGCACCAGAAGGGGAAAAGGTGATAACTCTGATCTTATAAAATGATAAATTTCATGTTAAATGCATATAAACAACATGTCTACTGTTCGATTAAGCACCTAGGAGAAAAACTCTACTCCCTGGAATAAACAAAAAGAAAGGTAAATGAACCATTTTTCTAATAATTTGAAGTGAATGATGTTAACCATATGCTTGAAGTTCTCAAAATTGAAATAAGACTTTTTTTTTTCCTTTTGTGAGTAGAAAGGTAAATAACCATAAAACAGGAGCAACGATTAATTTGAGGAACAAAATGGTTTTATTTTCCCTTACTTTTCCTCTTTGGTGCCTCGCTGCAGAAGAGCCTTCGTAACCCTAGGTTTTTTGCAAAGAATTGAACTTCAGAAGCATCTATTTTGGGCTTAATAATCTGCCCCTTTGCACAAATTGAGGTCAAGTAGCTCCTTACGAGCCCTGCTCCGCCATCGAAGCGTGCGATGCTCGCATTTGCTGATGGTTCGCTTGAAATCAATCCCCTCACATTCTGCAATGAGGATTCATATCAAAAATTAACAATATTGATTTTTTGTAATAATAGAACTTAATATTATAAACATGGAAGAGAGGATTACACGTTGGAACGTATAGTGAGAGGAACGGGAGAGGTATCGTGAAATGCGTGTGAAAATCATTGTCTGGATGGTCTGGACATGGATTGAAACCTTAGAGTCGAAATCTTGGTTGGTTTAAATTCAACCTAAAGCTGAATCGAAAGGGGAAGGATGGATGTTCACCGAGAAGAGAGAAAGAACTGATGAGTATTTCCGTTATCATGGCCAAAATGCCCAAAATCAATTCTCGTTCTGGTTGCTTCCATTGATTCCATTTGTAATTTTTTTTGAAAAATATTTTAAATAAAAATTTAACAAAAACTAATAACTTATTTATCTGTTTTTCTCGGACAAAATGTATGCATCATCTGTCTATAGACCTCTGCAGTAGAAAAGGTCCTGCAGAAGAGGTGGATCAAACGTCTGCATTCTGAAAAAATAAGATTGTTTGTTTTTTTTTTAACATCTACGTCCTACTAAATAAACTTAAATCTAAATAAAGTGATTTTTTTAAACTTCAAAATAATTTTTTAATATTTTTATGACTTTGTTATAAATAATTAATGAATCTAGATCAACTTTTATGTATTATTGTATAAAAATAAAAATGATATTAATTAACGTATATATTTGATAAAAACCAACAACTTTGGTTGCAATGTTATAACTAAACATTATAATTAGTTATCAATAATTTAATATATAAATGGATGGAAATAAACTTCGATTTTTTCAATTAAATCCATTAAAAACGTACCATAAATATTTTTTTTGAGAAATTGATGATATTGTATTAAATAATGTTTTATAAAAATTTGACAAAAAAAGATAAGAATACATTATGATTTTTTTTTCATATTTATATAAACAACTTCAACGACTATTATTGTAATAAATCTTTATTTATAAATTTGTTAAAAATATCATGTTTGTATCGTCAAACGTTTTTTTTAAGTTTAGTAATTTTTTTTCAAATTGTTTATCATTAATAAAGTTAGAAAAATTATAAATTAAAAAAAAAAAAAACTTAAAAAAATAAAGATATATATGTTTTTTAGGCTAGAAGATGTATGAAGATGTTAGAAGACTCTGGTCCACATCTGTGCCAAGAAGAGGGCGCGCAGATATTTTTAGGTCTGCAATCTTCAAAAAAACAAACAGTCTGCGAAGGATAATGTATGCGCGTGGTCTGCGCAGCGCAGACAGAAGAGGTCACGCAGATCTGCAGACAGAAAACAAACACTACCTTAGTGTTAGACCCAGTGTATTAGTCGGGTTGGTCAAAAGAAAGTTAAATAACAAGATATAAACATTCAGGATTTTTCAAATAAATTGTAGAAACTAAATATATTTGATCCATAACATACAAGTATTTTACGGTAAAACTGAAAATAGGTAAAGCATCCAACTTTTGTTCCAAGGTTCAAGTAACCACCACACTTTCCAAACAAATATTATTACGCACATAAATGAAACAACATTTATATGATCATGAGAAAAATAGAAAGCTATAAATAAAAGTATAATGTTGTAATAAAAATAAATGTAATTACCATACTATACTATGTAGATTCTCTAAAGTATAATATGTCAAAAAAAAAAAAAAAAAAAAAAAAAAAAAAAAAAAAACCTATAATGCTATAATTGAATATTTCAACAATTTGGATTATTTGAACTCATTTGGATTACATCCAAAGTTATTTAAAATGATTTTAACTCATTTGGAGTACAAACACTAAATATTATATAGACGTTTTCTAGCTTTCTTATACTTAATTACTTTGATTAATTTAAAAACTGTAGAGTAATCAATAACAAAATAGTTTCATTTGGTTTGTATCTTTATAAAAACATCATTCAGTTCCTTACTACTTAATTTTAAAAATTCATTCAGAAAGTAATTTATGAGTCATTTATGAAGAAATTGATGAATTTTAAAAAATAAAAATAAAAAGTTCAAACCAATTTTATTTAGACTATAAAATGGTAGTTTGACTTTGTGTATAACCAAATCAAACATCAATTGAGCCATTTTCCTTCTCTCTTGTTCTTTAGGAACCTAACAAAAAAACATGCCTTATTAGCACAGTATCACAACGTTTTGCACACTTTATGAGCTTTCGTCACTCAACCATCATGACTCCTCTCTGCTGACTTCTCTTCACCGCCATCATAAGGATCTTCTCGACCTTTATTTTTATCAACATATGTAAAACCAGCTACGATGCCTACATTCCTTCTTTCCATCTCCTTTGTCTTTCTTTGGTGACATCGTATCTCACTACCGACTATTTCCCTCTTCGCCACCAGTGTAACGTCCCAAAATAATGACATAAAATCTCTGTTTTTAGATTAATAAATCGTTAATGCATAACAACTCATAAAACCAAGGTAGACAATACTTGGCAAAAACATCATTAAATCAGAGTACTTCTCGGAATGTGGTACATGTGGCGTATGCTCTGCAATCATCCCGAGCCCTTCCAAATTGAAAACCGAAGTACCTGAAACATAAATTGAAAATCGTAAGCACAAAGCTTAGTGAGTTCCCCAAGATACCATATATCACACTACATAAATCACATACAGGGCCCCCGACCTCCATCGGGCCTCGCCCGATCTCGAGTCCCACTCAGTCTCAAGCCCCACAATACATCGAGCCCCGCTCGGCATCAAGCCCCACTCGGATTACAGATCTGTTATTCTCAGGCCTCGCCTCTCACTGGGCCTCGCCCACTATACACATACAATATATCACATAATCATGTTAACACATAAAATGATCATAAACACTTGCATATGCTCCAGTCATCGAGCCTCGACTGACATCAAGCCCCACCCGATACACACATAACCATATAATCATATAATGAAACATCCCAAAAATGCAGTCTAAAAATTTTGTTTTAATTTAATAATAAAACCATAGTCATCAAACATCATATAAAAATCATAAACAGTGTATCTCAAAATATCATAACAATTGTCAAAAATATCAAAGTATAAACATCCCAGGCTGAACAGATATTGTGTGCACTGCAATCATCTCGAGCTCCTCTTTTGACAACCGAAGTAGCTGAAACCAAAACTGAAAACCGTAAGCACGAAGCTTAGTGAGTCTCCCCAAACTACCACATACCATACACAAAATCATGCTACTGAGAGATACGGGCCCCGCCCACACTCCGCTAACTAGGAGATATGGGCCCCGCCTACACTCTGCTAACTAGGAGATATATGCCCCGCCCACACTCTGCTGATTAGGAGATACGGGCCTCGCCCACGCTCCGCTGACTAGGAGATATGGGCCCTGCCCACACTCAACCAATCATGAGATAGGGGCCCTGCCCACACTCGAATAATAAAGAGATACGGGCCCCGCCCACACTCACATACATAAACAAACACATACAAGTATAACACAGATAACAAATACACAACCTACCATTATACCAATATCCATACTTAAATAATAATGAGACACGTGCCTCGCCCACACTCAGCTAATAATGAGATACGGGCCCCACCCACACTCGAATAATAATGAGATACGGGCCCCACCCGCACTCACATATATAAACAAACACATACAAGTATCACAAAGACAACAAGTATAGCAATCCAACAATCTGACTGATATCTATACTCTGGTAATAATGAGATATAGGCCCCGCCCACACTCAGCTACTAACATATCATATATACAGGTTTCCCTTGGTGCCTTAGACTCCTTCCTATTGAAGGAGAACTCACCTCGCACTGCTGGAGTGAGGTGAATAAATCTCTGGCTGTTAGCTGATAGATCCCCAGACTATCAACATCAAAATAAAACCCAATTAACCATTTGGGTTTCCAATGCATAACTCTAAAATACACATTTGGGTTTCCCAACTCATACTCTGTAGGCCCAAAATACCAATAGCCAACCAAGGCCCAATTATGGCCCATTTTTTCCAAATTGGGCCTAAACCTCTACATGGTCTTGCCTTAAGGCCCAACCATTTATTCTTGGTCCAACACTTGCATTCTGATGGTCGAATATCTCATAATCATCAATACCCAGTTATGGCCCATCTATGGCCAAATTTTCCAAATTGGGCACAAACCTTTCCAATAGGCCTTATCCTAAAGCTCAATTCAGTATTCTAGTCCATACTTGTTCTTGGATGGCCCATCAATAGTGCAAACATCTAGGCCCAACAGAAAAGGACCAACTCAAAACCCAATAAAATTAGGGTTTCCACATGAAATGTCATGGTTAAGTGTTCTTACTTAACCCATTAAGTCCATTATTCCACTAAGACATCATACAACGAAATCGACATAGGTCATAACTCTAGTCTACTGGTCCAAAAGTGGGTCCCGGCAATCCAAAACTAACATTTTCTAAAATTAAGGTTTTCTAAACCCTAATTAGGCTTTCTAACCTAAACACAAACCAACTAAGTCCAATTCAAGCTATTGGGTCAATTAGGGTTCCACTAGCCCATTAGGGTTTTATTAGGTCAAACACCACCCATCACCACCTTGGGCGGTGGTGGTCGGCGACGGCATACAGTGGCAGCCACCACCTCACGGTGGTGGTGGTTCTTTTCCTTGAATCCATACAAAGCAAAACATAAACTTTTCTCTTCATAAAATACACTCACACATAGCCACCCTTCATGCTGGTTGGTGGCGGCAAAAAACGGTGGCAGGGGCAGCAACCATCATGGTTGGTTGCCATGGTGGTTGCTTGCGATTTCTGACAGCTAAAATACACACACATTCGACTATACATTGTTCCTTCGCCACTCCAAGCTGAGTATGCACCTAACACACCATGACACGCACTACGCCGCCACCCATACGGCGGAAGATGGTAGCCTAAGGACTCACGAAAAGAAGATTGTCCGGAGCAACGATGGCGACCGGGCTCGAGAAAATGACGACAGAAAAAAAAGAGAATACCTTACCGGTGGAGCGAGATGCAGCAGCGACACGAACTCGCTGGTCTTCACAGCCACCGACAGTGGCAATGTGCGAGGTTTAGCTCCGAGTCCCGACTTCTCACTACGTCTCCAGCAGCAAAGTATGTTGTGGCACTTCGGTGGCGGGGTGGCTGCTTGGCTGCTTGTCTGATCGAGAAAACAAACGAATAAGAAAGATGGCGGCTGGGGAGTCATAAGGTGGTGGCGCCTGCTAAAAGATAAGGTTTAGGGTTTGCTCGTCCAAACACATGAGGGAAAGAATGCACCGATTTATCCCGTGAACTCCATACAACTGTAACGTACACGTTTTGAAATCGTGTATTGTAAATTATAAAAGAGAATAATATTATGTGAAATTGAGTGTTGAGTTCTAACTGATAGTTTTTACTAGAAATAAAGTAAAACTATGTTTAGAATCACTCAGAAAATATTGGAAGTCTTATGAGATTCCAATCAAATGCCAAATGGTAAAATTTAACAAAAATATAAATTTTGGACTAATTAAAACTTTATTATTGAAAATTGTAAATAATCTCGTTAGAAATTTATAGGCGAAAACCTCGTCGAAATCCGAGTTATAACGAAGAAGTTATGACCAATCGAAGATTCGCAATAAAACCGACACGGCGCCGAATGACGTAAAAAGTGAGTTTTTGATAAACTAATTTTTAGCTTTAGTGATCTAAATGAAAGACGTAGTATTCATTAAACCTAGAAGTTCGATAAAAAGAACGCCAAAATCTGAATTTGTATAAGGAAGTTATGATTTTTCTAAGTTTCGGCTTAGTAGTAGACAGCTAAAAAAAACTCGAATTTTAGATCGAGTGATTTTTAGCCGATACAACCTAAACTAAAATTGAAGATCTCGTCAATAGCAGTACAACGGTAAAAAGTCTGACGAAAACGGATGTCAGATAAAGAAGTTATAAATTTTTAACGGATTATCCTGTCCCGGTCTCTTAAAAATAAAATAATAAAAATAAAGTCAAAATTAGCTGACGGAGTCTAAACGAAAGTTGTAGAGCATATTCCCGCCTACGCGTGCATCTAAAGAACGTCAAAAACGGAGTTCATACGAAAAATATATGAAAATTTTGAAGTTATTAAATAAAAATAAATGGAAAATCCGAAGCCTTATCCAAAGGGGTACGCCCAGCGTTCGCATGGAGGGTCTCGTACCAGCCACGTCGCCCCTATCTTCACTCAGATGACACGAATCGCACCCGTTTGACACGTCTGAAGCCCAGTTGATGACTCTTCGCTGGTACGCCCAGCGTACGAAGGCTACGCCCCGCGTAGATGGCCGCCTCGGAGTACGCCCAACGTACCGAGGACTTACGCTTAGCGTAATGCGAGCCTCGGTCCCCTATAAATAGAATGCGAAGGCAGCCGGGTTTTGTTTAGAATTCTTACACTTTTTCACCTTATACTCTCTTCAAATTTACCGTAACACCCCCATAAGTCCCGGTATCAATCCCAACACCCGAAGTAAGTCCCGACGCCCCGAAGATCCCGAGAAAATTATATTTTGGGTGCTGGCCTCCCCTTCGGTCCTCTCGACCGGATTCTGGAGAACTACTTCTCCCCTCTACTACTACCACATAACATGTATCGCAATATCAGTATCTATCTAACATGGCTGGGTATGACTACCCCTTCGGCCCTACCGACCGGATATCTCGGGGACTATTTCCCCCTATTGTCACTAGCACATAGCATCATATCATACTAGCATATAAACGCAACACAGGTAGTAGTAATCCCTAGATGAATATCACAGAGACAATCATCTACATACAACTCCTATTGGTGGGCCGGCATTGTGGCCGTAGACCCACCGCTACTGGAAGGTAACTCACCTCGAATAGGCTGCCGGTCTGTGTGGGAATTGGCGGTCTACTGCTACTGCTGCTAACGTCCCTCGACTGTAATTCCCACAAAACGATCAGTCAAACACGCTAGATGTTCTTAGGGTAAAATGACCCTTTTACCCCTCACCAAGTCAAAGACCAGGTCAAAGTCAACTTCCAGTTGACTGGACTCGCCGAGTCCATCCCTCACTGATCCGGTCCCACTCACCAGGTCCCTCTTTTCACTCACTGAGTCACCCCTGACTCGCTATCCAGGACTTTGGGGCCGACTCGAGTACCAACTCGCCGAGTCCTGCGAGCAACTCGCCGAGTCCTGCGAGCAACTCGCCGAGTTCCTCGAGCAGGACCCCTGCTCGCTTCCAATCCACACCAAAACACTCCATTCGAGGGTTTGGGGGTTTCGGGACTACGTTATACGGTTAATTCCGTGCACAGGCACGAAGGGTTGAGCCTTCGACGCTTAAACCCCTCGTGTTCTGTGGATGTTCATATTACTCGCCGAGTTTGAAGAACTACTCGGCGAGTTCCAGGCAATCTTCATAGGACTCGCCGAGTTTGTTCATCCAACTCGCCAAGTCGGTGACCATCTTCATAGAACTCGCCGAGTTCCACCTTGGGACTCGCCGAGTCCTTCGACCCACTTCCTGGGTAGGCCAGATCTGGGACATGCAACACTTCCAGACCACAGATCCATGGTCCTAGGGCTCATTTACCACGTAAAGTTGTAAACTTTACGTGCATGCATGGCCCTATGAGCTCAAACATGCACTTCCAAGCCATACAAGAGGTCCTATGCTCAATGGGGACTTCCACCACCTCAACCACAGAGACTTTATGCTACTATGAAGTCCAAAAGGTCCACATCCGAAGTTCTTGCAGAACATTAGCCAAAAACACATAGAGATTTAGGTTCTTAGGGCTTAAAACCTCTTTTCTTAGGGACAAAAGGGGACTAACAAGCTAAAGATCAAGTTAGGGTCTTTTCTACCTGAATAGGAGCCTTTCACAGAGTAGATTCCGGATCTTCTTCCCTTCTTGGACTCTTCAATCTTCTCCTTCTTCTCCCAAGCCCCAAATCACCTTCAAAATGTTAACAATCACCCACAATGACACAAAGGAGGCTGGAGTTTCGTTCTACAGGTCTCTGGGAGTGCTAAGGGAAGTGGAGGACTAGGTTAGATCGATTAAATAGGGTGCAAACACCCGGGTTAGGGTTTAAGTCCAAACAGGGTCTACTCGCCGAGTCCATCGGACCTACTCGCCGGGTAGACCGAGTAGATCCCACGTCTAGTCCCGCTTCTACTCGGCAAGTCGGTCCTTCAACTCGTCGAGTCCAAGGCTAATTATGCAAAATAAAGAGATTTAATAACCACGAATACATACCAGGAATCAGGTGCTACAAATCTCCCCCACTTATTTTAGACTTCGTCCTCGAAGTCTGCTGCTCGATCCTGAAACAGCTTGGGATAGTGCTCCATCATCTCGTCCACTGGCTCCCAAGTCCATTCTGAACCCTTGCGGTGCTGCCATTGCACCTTCACTAGCTCCACCCTCTTGTTCCTCAAATCCTTCGACTTCCTGTCGAGGATTGCAACTGGGCGCTCAATGTAATTCAGGCTGTCATCAACCTGAATATCCTCCAACGGCACTACCGCTGAATCGTCCACTAAGAACTTTCGCAGCTAAGAGACATGGAAAGTGTTGTGGATCTGGCTGAGCTCGGCTGGCAGATCCAACCTATATGCCACCTTGCCCACCCGGACTACAACCCTGAACGGTACGATGAACCTCGGGCCCAACTTGCCCCGCTTCCTGAATCGGATGACGCCTTTCTAAGGCGACACTTTCAGGAGAACCATATCCCCGACCTGGAACTCCAAGTCGGATCGACGCTTGTCGGCGTAACTTTTCTGCCGACTCTGAGCAGTCTGAAGCCTGCTCCGGACCTGCTGAATCCTCTCGGTCGTCTTGAGCACCACTTTGGTGCTCCCCATGACCCTCTGGCCAACTTCACCCCAGCATATCGGGGTCCTGCACCTTCGTCCGTACAACAACTCAAATGGAGGACGATCAATACTCGCATGGTAGTTGTTGTTGTATGAGAACTCGGCCAGGGGAAGATAGGTATCCCAGCTACCACCGAAGTCTAGCACGCACGCCCACAGCATATCCTCCAGAGTCTGGATGGCCCGCTCGCTCTGGCCATCCGTCTGCGGGTGAAAGGCGGTGCTAAAATGCAGACGAGTGCCCAACTCGTCATGGAATCTCTTCCAAAATTTGGAAGTAAAATGCACATCTCTGTCCGAGATCACCGATACCGGCACCCCGTGTCGCGCCACGATCTCCCTGATATAGATGTCGACCAATTTCTCGGCCGATATGCTCTCCTGAATCGGAATAAAATGAGCACTCTTGGTCAATCTATCCACAATGACCCAAATCGAATCCACTCCACATGTGGTCCTGGGAAGCTTCGTGATAAAATCCATCGTGATATCTTCCCATTTCCACAGTGGAATATCCAACGGCTGCATCTTGACATGCGGTCTCTGATGTTCGGCATTGACCTTCCTGCAGGTCAAACAACGCTCGACGTACCATTCCACATCCCGCTTCATGCAGGGCCACCAGTAATCCAGACGAAGATCCCTATACATCTTCGTCGCCCCGGGATGAATAGAGAATCGGGACTTGTGCGCCTCCTCCATCAAAATTTGGCGCAAGCCTCCGTGATACGGCACCCACACCCTATGGTGTAATGTCAATAATCCCTCGGCTATCATAATCAAAGGAGGACACCTGACCCACTACACGTTCACTCTTCCGATGTTCCTCCTTGATAGCCTCATGCTGAGCCTCCCGAATTTGCTCCAACAGGGGAGTCACCACAGTCATCCTCAAGCAGACGTCCCTGATCGGCGCCGCCTTGCGGCTAAGCGCATCGGCCACCACGTTGGCCTTACCCGGGTGGTAAAGGATTTCGCAATCATAATCCTTCACCACATCCAACCACCGACGCTGCCTCATGTTCAGATTCGGCTGATCCATGAGGTACCTCAAACTCTTGTGGTCCGTGTAGATGGTACATCGAACCCCGTAGAGGTAATGTCGCCAAACCTTGAGGGCAAAAACCATAGCCCCCAACTCCAAATCGTGCATCGGGTAGTTCGCCTCGTGAGGCTTGAGCTGCCTCGAAGTGTAGGCAATGACATGCCCCCTCTGCATCAGTACCGCGCCCAACCCAGAAATGGACGCATCACAATAAACCACAAAATCCTCTACGCCCTCTGGCAGGGCTAAGATTGGCGCCTCGCACAATCTCTGTCTCAGCGTCTCAAATGCAGCCTGCTGCTCGGGTCCCCACCGAAAGACCACGGCTTTCTTCATCAGCCGTGTCAGGGGCATGACTATCTTGGAGAAATCCTGAATAAATCTCCGATAGTAGCCTGCCAATCCTAGGAAACTCCGAATCTTAGATGGAGACTTCGGAACCTCCCATCTCATCACGGCCTCGACCTTGGCCGGATCGACCAGAATCCCGTTCTGGTTGACGAGGTGTCCAAGAAATTGCACCTCGCGCAACCAGAACTCACACTTTGAGAACTTGGCATACAAGCTCTCCTTCCTCAGGGTCTCCAACACCTCCCTCAGGTGTTCCTCATGCTCCTCCTGAGTCTTGGAATATACCAAGATGTCATCGATAAAGACTATCACAGACCGATCCAGCATCGGTCTGCACACGCGGTTCATGAGGTCCATGAATGCGGCAGGAGCATTGGTGAGCCTAAACAGCATCATCACAAACTCATAGTGGCCATAGCCCGTCCGAAACACTGTCTTTTGCGCATCCTCCTCCCTGACCCTCATCTGATGATATCCCGAACGCAAGTCAATCTTGGAGAACCAAGATGCTCCCTGAAGTTGGTCAAAGAGGTCATCAATCCTCGGGAGTGGGTAACGGTTCTTCACCGTTACCTTGTTCAACTCCCGATAATCTATACACATCCGATACGACCCATCCTTTTTCTTCACAAATAGAATCGGGGATCCCCAAGGCGAACTGCTCGGACGAATAAATCCCTTGTCCAGCAGCTCCTGCAGCTGCGTAGACAACTCCTGCATCTCGGGAGGAGCCAACCGATACGGTGCTTTGGCTATCGGAGCCGCGCCGGGGATAAGGTCAATCCTGAACTCCACTTGTCGCTCCAAGGGTATCCCAGGTAGCTCCTCCGGGAAAACATCTGCAAAATCCCGAACCACCGGAACCTCGCTCACTGTCGCCTTACCCGCCTCCCGGGTATCCATCACATACGCAACATACCCTGCGCATCCCTGCTGGAGATAACGCCTAGCCCTCGCTATTGAACATACAGCGGGTCCACACTGCGGCCTCTCGCCATGAATCACTAACTCTCCCCCTCTTGGGGTCCTGACCCGCACTAGCTGTTGCGTGCAATCTATCACCGCCCCATTAGGGCTCAACCAATCCATGCCAATAATTACTTTGTTCCCACGCAACGGAATGGGAACCAAGTCTACCAGGTAACGCTCCTCAAAAAAACGCAGAACGCAATCTCGAAACACCATCGATGCTCGCACCGATCGATCATCAGCAATCTCTACCTCTAAAGGGCAATCTAACTCACCTGAAGTCTCATGAAACTTCTTGCTAAGCGCAAGAGAAACAAACGATCGGGATGCACCCGAGTCGAACAATACCTGAACTGGGATGCCGTTCACATGGAACGATCCTAATGCATACAAATATATATATATGGAGCACATATCAATATCCTAACATCACAAAAATAAAAATAGAGGGAAAGAATTATACCCATCACCACATCGGGTGCGGCGCGTGCCTCCTCGGTAGTCAACTGGAATGCTCGGCTCCTCACCACCGGAGCCTCTGCCTTGCCCTGCCGGCCATCCGTGATCCGCAGGGTCGCTGGAGCTGGCACCTTCACCGGCGCTGAAACTGTCAACTGGGGGCAATTGGCCTTCTTGTGACCCCTCTGGTTGCAGTGAAAACACAGCAACTCCGATGTCTAAATAACTGCTGCCGGAGCAGTGCAATCCCTGCTAAAGTGCCCAGACTTGCCGCACTTGTAGCAGCCTGATGATCCTAACCGGCACGCTCCCTCGTGCGTCTTGCCACATTTCCTGCAGCGTCCCCGTCCCTGTTGGCCTTTCGGCCCGGCATCCGATCCCTTGGGCTTCTTCCCCGAAACCCTCTTCTACCTTCCGTTTCCGGATGTGCTCCAAATCTATCTCCCTCTCCCTCGCCCTGGCAATCATAGAGTCCAAGGTAGGGCAAGCAGAAAAGCTAACATGTTCCCGGATGTCAGCTGTAGCATATCGTGATAACGAGTCTTCCTCATGTCCTCGTCACCAGCATACTGGGGCACCAACAAAGCCCTTTCCCGGAACTTGGCGGTGATCTCCGCCACAGTCTCCGTCGTCTGTCTCATGTCCAGAAACTCCTTGGCCAGCTGTTGAAGCTCGACAGCCGGCGCAAACTTTGCCCTGAACCTGGTCACAAAGTCCGACCAGGTCATAGCCTCAATAGCTGAGGCCCCCAACGAGTCACCCACTGACTCCCACCAATCCCGGGCTCGATCCTGTAAACACCCGGCTGCATACATCACCTTCGACCCCTCGGGGCAGAAGCTAGTCAACTGTGCAGACTCAATGTCTGCAATCCATCGCCTGGCAGCAATGGGGTCTTTCACCCCATGGAAATCCGGCGCACCATTACCCCTGAAGTCCTTGAAGGACAGTGTGCGAGATCCTGACTAGCTAGATGCCAAATCACTCCTGAATGCCCGCAGGCGATCCTCCATCAACTCCATGATCCCTTCCTTGATCGACCCAAAGAGGATGGGGGTCGACTCAAGGATGCCCCTAGTGATCTCTGACACGATGAACTCGCGTAGTCCCTCATCTATCGGCTCGGAACCCGATCCCGAACCTGACCCCTCCTGAACCGCCATCTACCGACCTCGATCGAAGTACCACCATTCTGCAATACATCACAACAATAATTAGAGATACTGATACTTCATGAGGGATCACAACTACTTACAAGTTCCCCGGTCTTGTCTTGGCCTTCCTTGGTTCGGGTACGGATCCTCTGCTTTCAGTAGTACGGGCCTATACTACCTTCCACATCTATCCGTACCTTCTTCAAGGACCGCCTCGACTCCACCAGATCCCTTTCTCTATTCCTGATCACTTCTATACTCATCCCAGGCTCGCCCTAGGAAATCTCCGACTCTACTCGATCCAGTCCTTAGCTGATGCAGACCTCCTTGTAATGTCAATTAGCCATCACCCGAATACCATCACATGCGACGAGACTCAGATAATCCTTCGAGTACCCGAATCATCCCTATAACGGTTGGACTCAAACAAAAGCTGCGCAGTAGGATCAAATCCGACACTCTAAGATTATTCAACTCTGATCACATGTGACGTGACGTATTCGTCTAATGGCTAATTCCCATTATTCGGAGTCCCACATAGCACGAAGCAATCAGCATTCAGACAAGGGAAACAACCTCAAGCAACTCCGCTCTCATGGAGGGAAACTGAACTAGCACATAGTGCTAACTCACACTATCGGGCACAACCCTAACAGGCTACCCTACTGTTGCCTACTCGATACTAGCATGCAACTCTCATACAGCTGGAACACATAAAGCAGACACATAAGGCATCACTCCTAGATCCTTAGTCCTATTCTAGCATGCTGTTCTACAAAAGCTGATAAACATAACATAAACTTATATGGGTACTTTGGGGAATACTTACTTGAGCTCGGCCGGTCGCGCACATCACACACTTCGTTCTTTCTTAAACTCTTTTCTCAATTTTGTTTTGAATCCCTAAAACCAGGGCTCTGATACCAACTTGTAATGACCCAATTTTCACGTCCAAAAATTTTGTTATAAAACATTACATAAAAGCAGTAATAATTAAAACATTGTTTGATTAAACCATTTCACATCGAAAACCAAGTTGAAAATCACAACATTCGATCAAACAAATATCAGAGTATCAATTCCCAGAACAAACTCGTAACTGCGGAAACAGGAGAGTGTGTGTGTGACATGCTACTACCGCGCCGGCTCCTTTCCCCTAACTGAGGAGGTACCTGAAACCAAAACTACAAACTGTAAGCACAAAGCTTAGTGAGTTTCCCCCACTGTACCACATACCATATAATCACATAACATACACATATTGTCAAGCATATCTGGGTGCCCGACCTACCCCTTCGGCCCTCTCGACCGGACATTGCCTAGCATATCTGGGTGTTGGCCTCCCCTTCGGCCCTCTCGACCGGACATTGCCTAGCATATTTGGGTGCTGGCCTCCCCTTCGGTCCTCTCGACCGGATTCTGGAGAACTACTTCTCCCCTCTACTACTACCACATAACATGTATCGCAATATCAGTATCTATCTAACATGGCTGGGTATGACTACCCCTTCGGCCCTACCGACCGGATATCTCGGGGACTATCTCCCCCTATTGTCACTAGCACATAGCATCATATCATACTAGCATATAAAAGCAACATAGGTAGTAGTAATCCCTAGATGAATATCACAGAGACAATCATCTACATAAAACTCCTATTGGTGGGCCGGCATTGTGGCCGTAGACCCACCGCTACTGGAAGGTAACTCACCTCGAATAGGCTGCCGGTCTGTGTGGGAATTGGCGGTCTACTGCTACTGCTGCTAACGTCCCTCGACTGTAATTCCCACAAAACGATCAGTCAAACACGCTAGATGTTCTTAGGGTAAAATGACCCTTTTACCCCTCACCAAGTCAAAGACCAGGTCAAAGTCAACTTCCAGTTGACTGGACTCGCCGAGTCCATCCCTCACTGATCCGGTCCCACTCACCAGGTCCCTCTTTTCACTCACTGAGTCACCCCTGACTCGCTATCTAGGACTTTGGGGCCGACTCGAGTACCAACTCGCCGAGTCCTGCGAGCAACTCGCCGAGTTCCTCGAGCAGGACCCCTGCTCGCTTCCAATCCACACCAAAACACCCCATTCGAGGGTTTGGGGGTTTCGGGACTACGTTATACGGTTAATTCCGTGCACAGGCACGAAGGGTTGAGCCTTCGACGCTTAAACCCCTCGTGTTCTGTGGATGTTCATATTACTCGCCGAGTTTGAAGAACTACTCGGCGAGTTCCAGGCAATCTTCATAGGACTCGCCGAGTTTGTTCATCCAACTCGCCAAGTCGGTGACCATCTTCATAGAACTCGCCGAGTTCCACCTTGGGACTCGCCGAGTCCTTCGACCCACTTCCTGGGTAGGCCAGATCTGGGACATGCAACACTTCCAGACCACAGATCCATGGTCCTAGGGCTCATTTACCACGTAAAGTTGTAAACTTTACGTGCATGCATGGCCCTATGAGCTCAAACATGCACTTCCAAGCCATACAAGAGGTCCTATGCTCAATGGGGACTTCCACCACCTCAACCACAGAGACTTTATGCTACTATGAAGTCCAAAAGGTCCACATCCGAAGTTCTTGCAGAACATTAGCCAAAAACACATAGAGATTTAGGTTCTTAGGGCTTAAAACCTCTTTTCTTAGGGACAAAAGGGGACTAACGAGCTAAAGATCAAGTTAGGGTCTTTTCTACCTGAATAGGAGCCTTTCACAGAGTAGATTCCGGATCTTCTTCCCTTCTTGCACTCTTCAATCTTCTCCTTCTTCTCCCAAGCCCCAAATCACCTTCAAAATGATAACAATCACCCACAAGGACACAAAGGAGGCTAGAGTTTCGTTCTACAGGTCTCTGGGAGTGCTAAGGGAAGTGGAGGCTGGGTTAGATCGATTAAATAGGGTGCAAACACCCGGGTTAGGGTTTAAGTCCAAACAGGGTCTACTCGCCGAGTCCATCAGACCTACTCGCCGAGTAGACCGAGTAGATCCCACGTCTAGTCCCGCTTCTACTCGGCGAGTCGGTCCTTCAACTCGCCGAGTCCAAGGCTAATTATGCAAAATAAAGAGATTTAATAACCACGAATACATACCAGAAATCAGGTGCTACATTTTGATAAACTAATTTTTAGCTTTGGTGATCTAAATGAAAGACGTAGTATTCATTAAACCTAGAAGTTCGATAAAAAGAACGCCAAACTCTGACTTTGTATAAGGAAGTTATGATTTTTTAAGTTTCAGATTAGCAGTAGACAGCTAAAAAAACTCGAATTTTAGATCGAGTGATTTTTAGCCGACACAACCTAAACGAGAATTGAAGATCTCGTCAATAGCAGTATAACGGTAAAAAGTCTGACGAAAACGGATGTCAGATAAAGAAGTTATGAATTTTTAACGGATTATCCTGTCCCGGTCTGTTAAAAATATAATAATAAAAATAAAATCAAAATTAGCCGACGGAGTCTAAACGAAAGTTGTAGAGCATATTCCCGCCTACGCGTGCATATAAAGAACGTCAAAAACGGAGTTCGTACGAAAAATATATGAAAATTTTGAAGTTATTAAATAAAAATAAATGGAAAATCCGAAGCCTTATCCGAAGGGGTACGCCCAGAGTACAAGCGTACGCCCAGCGTTCGCATGGAGGGTCTCGTACCAGCCACGTCGCCCCTATCTTCACTCAGATGAAACGAATCACACTCGCTTGACACGTCCGAAGCCCAGTTGATGACTCTTCGCTGGTACGCCCAGCGTACGAAGGCTACACCCCGCGTAGATGGTTGCCTCGGAGTACGCCCAACGTACCGAGGACTTACGCTTAGCGTAATGCGAGCCTCGGTCCCCTATAAATAGAATGCGAAGGCAGCCGGGTTTTGTTTAGAATTCTTACACTTTTTCACCTTATACTCTCTTCAAATTTACCGTAACACCCCCATAAGTCCCGGTATCTGTAACATCCCAAAATTTAAGACCAAAATTTCTTTTTAATAAAACATTACTTCAAACAAAGCATCATTCCAAAACATAATTTGAGTATAAGTTTTCAAAAACACATGTTTATTATCAGAGTAAACGTTCCCAGGCTGACTATTCTATGGTGTGTGCCATGCGATCACCCCGAGCTCCTCCCTCCGCTACCGGAAGTACCTGAAAGCAAAACTGAAAACCGTAAGCACAAAGCTTAGTGAGTTCCCCACCTTACCACATACCATGCATAACCACATACTGCACATACTGGGCCACGCCCGCTATCCGGGGCCTCGCCCCTACTACGGGCCTCGCCCGCTACAACGGCCCCGCCGCTCCAGGCCCCGCCTGGCTTCGAGCCTCGCTCGGATACAGATCTGTTTCTCTTAGGCCTCGCCTGTCACAGGGCCTCGCCCACTAACATATAATAGCACGTAAACGTATCACATAACATTACATAAGCTAAACATATACTAACAACCCTTGCTCTAAGGCCTCGCCTATCTCTGGGCCCCGCCCGAGTTCTGCTACTGATGAGTCATGGAACCTCGTCCATACTCCTGCTGATAGTGAGGTTCGGGCCCAGCCCACCCTCACTCCTTTCCTTAC